>NC_080043.1:64967024-65128683 GCF_012489685.1 Lotus japonicus
GAGAGTGGCCGAGAGCTTGAGAGGAGGAGAGGAGAAGTTGATTTTCGCCGTTTCTTGCCCGATTGCTTCACCGTTCGTTGCTAATCGAAGACATCGAGGTATAGTTACTATCCCTCACTTCTGATCGTCCAGATCTGTCGACTTTTTCTATGTTTTTCTGAGCTCAAAGTTTGGAGCTTTTTGTAAAACTGTCCAAATAAGCTGATTTTGGTGTCTAAACTTAATGCCTACGTGCTCTAGAGCATGAATATCCAGTTGTTTTCGACTGAATCCTGCCGAATCGTCGCAGAGGTCCAGTTTTCTGAAAATACCCATTTTCTGACAGAGGTTCCGCTTTTTGGATCAAAAACTCTCGACTGAGCTTAGCTTCATTAGGATTAGTTGTTATAAATGTCGTTAGGATCGAGCTCATCAAATTTGTTTTTTCGAAATTCTGATTTTGAGTTTCCGAGCTAAAAATAATGACCAAAATACCCCTGCGACAATTTTCGACCCGATAATTTTTCTGAGAGTTTCCCTGGCCTAGATATCGCCTAAGAATACCTAGGGATTGATTTAGATCGAAGAAAAAGTTTGAAAACCCTATTTTCCATAGTGGCCGAAACCTATTTGCTTGGGTACCGTGTCCAAAAATAATTTTTGGGTCTCTATGACCTGAGCCATTGCGTAGCTTTTTCAATTGTGGAAATTTTGGCGCCGGTTTCGTGTCATTCCGAGTTCTGTAGCTCAAGTTATGCACGTTTTAGCGAATAAAGTGTTTTTGTACAAAACCTGAATCGAGTCAAAACTCATCCATTCGGGGAAAGCCCTTCCTTTCGTGCCTAAATGTTGTACTCTGAAGCTTCTTGAGCTTAGTCGAACATTAGTTAGGATTGTTTCGACTGTATCGACTTGTGTTGATTCATTATTGCTTTGTTTGCTCAAAGGTTCAATTGTGGAAACCTTGAGATTGACTGAACAAGCTTGTGAGGGAGACCTACACCGCGAGACTGGAACAACTCGAGGGTAGGACAACTTACTTACTAGCTATTTTTGTGTGTAGGCGTCGATAAATTCGACTTGAATGTATTGTGATCATGAGTGGCATCTCACCGTTATTAGTTAATGACCTAGAGTCGACTTGTTCGACTTATTTGTTAAATTCTGCACAAATATTGCATGAACTGTTCTGAAAAATGTTTTCTGGAGGCTTCGGCCGAGTGAACTTATATGAGACGTGTGTCTCCGTTTTCTGAGAGGCTTCGGTCGTTTACTGGTTTCTGTCTTATCGCTTTCTAGTGGACATGACAGGGTTATGTTTTGCAGCACTGCATTAATGTTTCATCGCTCAATAGAGCTTGATGTATTTGTGTTTAAGATTAAATTGTGCTGACTGTATTCGTGCATTTAATGCGACTTTCGGAGTGTGGATTACACTTATCTTCGTCATGGCAATGACGGGTTTGTTTTGGGAATGTTTGATAGGTCGAACCAAGGTTCGAGCCTTTATTGTTTTAGGAATCGAGACCTTCCCAGGGAATTACTTGGGTTTATTGGGATCTTTTTACTTATAGAGTTTTGAAACAAACGAAATCAGAACTTGATTTGTAAATGAAATTCATAATACACTAATCAAAGATAGAACACTTTTAAATAATGATGATAACCTCTTGGAAAAGACTTAGGATGTGAAAATGGTTTGGAAAACGGGAAGGGTCGACAATCTAAGTGTGAGGAAAACTTTGAGTGCGATAGCACCTTTTGTTCCTTTAGTGGTTTATCTAGCCATCCAAAGGATGAGCCTGGGATGATTGGAAAGTCCCCAAGTGCGAGTGCACCATCTTTACTCATTGAGCAGCCTTTCGGCCATCGAGCTGATGAGCCTGAGTAAATTGAAAAGTCACTGAGTGCGAGCAGCATTCTCCTTGTTCGTTGAACAGTCCATTTGACCATCGAGCTGGTGAGTCAAAGTAACTTGAAAAGTCACTGAATGCCAGATGCATTCTTTTGCTCGTTGAGCAGTTTGTTTGGCCATCGTGACGGTGAGCCCAAGTGACTAGTAAAGTTACCAAATGCGATTAGCACTTCTTTGTTTACCTTAGGGTATTGTAGAGACAATGTACTCTAGCTAGACACGCGTGCCTTGGTGAGGACGATTCGTTGTTTGGCTAACCATATTGCATTCATGCATACATTTCTTGGAAAGTGTGCTGCTTTCCGAAGGACGATATCAGATCGGACTTCAACGGAGCTAGATGCCCCAAATGGAGCTAGCTGCTTCACAAGAGCGTGCTGCTTCACAGGAGCGTGCTGCTTCATAAAAGCGAGGTGCTTTAGCGAAGCGAGGTGCTTGGCTTGTCCCATCCATCGAGATGGTGACATTTTATCCGGATCATCTTTTGAGCATGACATTGCACTGGCACGCCATGCACCTAACCATACTTGTGGATGTTATTGTGATTTGTTGTTGATAAACATCGTTATATATATCTTGATGATTTTATGTTGATAAACATGCTATGTATCAACCTTAGGGTAGGCAATACATGACTTATACGTATATATACAACATATATATATACCCCCTTTATCACATGTTGTTTGTATTATCTATTTTATTCCGTGAGTTGACCCTAGCGCCTTGGCTTTGTGTGTATGTTTGTGTTTGGGCGGTCGGCCTGCTGCCAGGCGTCCGTCAGCCGGTTCATGATGATTCGTTGTGCGGGAAAGACCCGGAGCGTAATGACTATTACTGAAGCTTTCGACGAGGACCCGAACTTCAGGCCTGATCGAGGAAGGGTCGATGAAAGTAGTGTGGGTTATGGGTGGTTAGAGTCTTTGAGTTGGTTGTTAGAGTCATAGCTCTGATTGTCATTCCTTATTTTGGGGCAGGGCAGGTCCCCGACTATTAGCTTTTCGTGTGATTCCCTTCCATGAGGATCACAGGGAGTTTGTCGGACGTAGGAAGTCTTTTGAGGCCGTTTTGGGCCGACTTACTTTCGTTGGAGGACTGTACTCAGAATACTTAACCTTTTGTTTTAGTTTGTACATATTTGCCCACGAGCACTACCTTTCCGTCACTGGAGGTCACTCATGACGATGTTTTTAGTTGCAGCGAGGGCTGTGCTTGTATTGTATATTAATCGTTGTTAATCGCGATTGGGTTGAGTCTTTATTTCGACAAGTCTTTTTATTTAAACAAAACAAAAAGAATACCTGCTTTTCCGCTTTATTTTATTTTGAGTTACTAAAGTGACGCCACCGAAATCGGGGTGTTACATTTAGGGTCCAAACTTTAAGCTCAAAACTCAAAGTTAAAATTTTTGAAAACAAATTTGACAGGGTTGTAGATCGTAGCATTTATAGCACCTAATCCTAAAGGCACAAGGTTAAGTCGTGAATTTTTTGTTCAAAAAGAGAAACTTTGGTGAATATGGGTATTTCCACAGTATTTCAGATCTATGGCGACTCGATCAAAATCGGCGGCGCATCGGCGAAGAATATATGTTGTTGGGTAGTAATAGAAGGCAGATCTAAAGAAAATCGAAGTAAAAAGATAGTTTTGGAAATTTCTCCATACTTTGAGCACAGAAAGACATGGTTTAAAGCTACAGAAAGTAGAAACAAAGGTATGGAATAATGTAACACCCCGATTTCCAGGTGTCACTTTAGTAACCAAAAATAAACTTTACGTGGAAAACAGGTAATTTTTTTTCGTTTTCTTTCCTTTAAATCAAATTGATAAGGAAATAAGACAACACCCAACAACTAAACTAACCGATACACAAATATATACACAAGTACAGCCTCAGCTGCACCCTCCCGTCACGCGCACCCGCAGTGACTCCAAAGTAGTATGCCCGCAGGCAAACATATACAAACCTGAACCGTAGGTAAGAGTATCAAAATATACAGTTATCCAGAGAAAGTCGGCACCCAAAAATGGCCTGAACAAAAGACCCCTATACTCCGACAGACTCTCTATGATCCTCCTCAAAAGAGCCACACAAAAAGCCACACATCGGAACCTACCCTGTCCCAAAAAGAAACTGACAATCAGAGCTCTACACAAAAAATGTCGCTCGTCCTAACCTACCCTCCCAGCTCAGCTCACCAATCCTCCTCCTCCTCATCGCTGCTCGGCGAGTAGCTCTCCCCACTGCTCTCGGAGTCAGAGTCGGAATCCACCGTAATCATCTCGGTGTCCAAATCCATGACCTCCCTCCTAACTGTCCTGCGCACCGCCCTAGTCGAGTCGGTCTCCACATCCACCTCTCCTGTAAGAACATCCTCCTCCACCACCCTGATCAAGGGGTCCACACGGTAGCCGTGCGGTGAAGAGAAAGATAAGAGACGTGAGACAGATGGGACAACAGACTCCCTCCTCGGCTGTACGATCCTAGAGGACGACGCCACGTCGGTAGGGGCAATGGCAGTAGCAGGAGGTGGCGCAACAGGTGTAGCAGCAACAGCAGGCGCGATCTCCGCCGGGTCCTCCTCAACAGAAGATGAAGTCGAAGGTGGTGCAAGTGGTCCATGACCAGTGCCTGGTCCACAGTGAACTGAGGGCGGCAAGTCAAAGCTCAGCTCCATACGCCGTAGCACTCCTCTCGTCAGGCGTCCTCGCTCATCCGTCCGGTCCTCCATGACCCTTCCCCTGTACGTCGCTCGGTGACCAGGGACATCAATCACCCAAGCGGTGGGGGCAGCACGATCGACGAGCTCATACCTGATCCCCCCCGAGGGAGAGACCATCGAAAACCAGTCGGCCATCGACATCTGGCAGCAGGCCGACCGCCCAAACACAGACATGCAACCAAAGCCAAGGCGCTAGGGTCAACTCACAGAAATACGTAGATATAAACTCGACAGGTGATATGGGGTATAGATATATGTTGATATATACATATATAAACAATCCTAGCATGTTATGGCTCTAACATTGCTTCAATAAACAAACAGCACACAATTCAAGTCAGAATGAATGTATGCGTGAAATGCACAATATGATCCGGATTTGTGACGCGTTCCCGTTCGCCACAAGTGAAGCATTCCCGTTCTTCACTATGGATGAACCATTCCCGTTATTCATCCTGGATGAACCATTCCCGTTATTCATCCTTGGTGAACCATTCTCGTTATTCACCATATGATGAACCATTCCCGTTATTCATCATTTATGCAAGGTGAACCATTCCCGTTATTCACCATGAGATGCACAGGTGAACCATTCCCGTTATTCACCCGATTGATGCAATATGGTTAGCCAAACAACGAATCGTCCTTACCACGAAAGTGTTTAGCTCACAACCCAAACTCAAAACAAACCCATGAGTTAGTGTCGGTCAATACAAGACAACTCGGAGTAAGTGTCGGTCTATACAACACAACTCCACCCACAAAAGTACACAAGGGTCTAGTGTCGGTCAATACAACACAGCCCAAACAACAAGAGCACTAAGTGTCGGTCAATACAACACGGCTCGAACAACACTCCCAAGAGTACTAGAGTACTCGGTGACTTTCAATCATCACCATAGCTCACCTTAGTGGCTTTCCCAATTCCAAAACTCTCCAAACCCACAACAAAGTCGACTTTTCCCCGTCTTTCGCAATTATTTTCCCTTTAGTTCTCCTATGATTATTCGTTTAGTAAAAATGTTTCGAATTGAATTAGTCAAGTTATGAGTTTATTTCTCAAAGTCTAAGTCTCCCAAAGTCTCTAGTTTTCAAATCTGTATCGTTCTAAGTTTTCAAAGATCAACCACCCAAAATACATTTCCCGGGGAAAGTCTAAGTAAACCAACGAATACCAACAAATGGCTAAGTCTCAAACCCCACATCTGAACTTGTCTAGGGTTGTTCATCCAACCCGAAATATCAAAGATTACCAGATCAATGAATCTCCACTCCGAAGTCGCGTCAAAACGCTCAATCCAACAAAAGCACAACATCACAGGTTATGGAAAAGCATCATAACATTAACTCATCATCATAAACAATATCAGATAAAGCATAAGTCGAATTTATCGACGCCTATCATGCAATCATAGCTAATATAGTAAGTTGCCCTAACCTCGAGCTGTTCCAGCTTCGCAAACAAAGTTTTCCTCAAACAATTACTCTGAGTATTCCAAAGTTCCTTCAACTGAACCTCGGAGAAAACAAAGCATAAACCAAACAAAATCGATTAGTTCGATCGCAATACAATACATAAACGATAGACAAAGCATTAAAGCTTCAGAATACGACATCCGGGTACGAAAAGACAAGTTTTCGAAAACGAAAAACTTCCCCCCTAAAGGAATAACCCACCGCCTCAAAGGAAAAAGGGCTTCGGCTCTTTTTCTTCGATTAAATCTGTTTACAAGGTAGTTTTTTGGTAAAACTAAGGCAAAGAAACTGTCAGAACAATTTTTGGACAATCGGGTCGAAATACGACTATCCAGGGGCATTGTGGCCCAAAATAAAGGCTCAAAACTTCAAAGTTATCAGTTCTGAAAACAAATTTGACAGCAATGATCCTCATGACATCCGTGACAACAAATCCTAAAGGCACGAAGTCAGATTACAGCTTTTCAACAATAAAGTTTCGAAATGTGAGACAAAAAGGGTTTTGAATCAGTTTTTCAGATCCTGGACAACTGAATCACAATCGGCGATTACTGACAGAGGTTTTAGGCTCTTGGGAACCTAGCGATCAAACCCCAACCAAGAAATCAAAGAAATCGGACAATTTTAGAAAAAGCTCAAAACTGTAATCAGAGGTAGGATTCATGCTAGTTACCTCAATACCTAGAAGTAGGGACGAACTGCACGAAGATTGGTCAAGTTTTCGCGAAAATCTTCTTCTCCCCCAAGCTCCTCAGACTCGCGGCTCTAATGGTGGGTTTTGGTGAGATATTTTGCTTTTTCGCCTATTTATAGGCGGGTGAAATCGCGGGAAAATGAAAATTTCGCGATTCCGATTTTTGCAGCACGTTCACCGAAGAATTATAAGAGAGATTCTGGCGTCAGAATTCCAGAACGCAAAACAAATATCTATGATTTGGGAAAAACGATATCCAAAATCCCAAAAGCGGTGTAAGTTAATCTGTCCCGAAAAACTACTTTTTGCTGTGATGCTCAAACGACAAAACTTCCTACTGAAGAAAGATTGGAAATGTCGAAACAAATCTGGCTACGCGGACGGAAACTTCATTAGAAGTCCTTAATAGAAAAAGTCTTCATCCATCGCTCGAATCTAGGGTTTCGAAGCAAAGAAATTAGCGTCGGCGGACATCCGAAAAGTGAAACCTATCGTGCGTACAGTCTAGAGTTCCGAAATGAAACGCTGGTCGATGGAAAAATAAAGGGAATCTTTAAATTTTCCGAGAGTTCGAAATCTCACTTAAAACTTTACTCTAAAGGCGAATTAGCCTATTCTGGACACGCTTGCCATAAGGCAAGTGTGCAGACGACTCGCACTAATTCCTACAGCGACTACGCAACATTCCTCAAGCAATTCCTGAACTTTATTCTTCATTAATCTTTCTCAAATATCAAACTCTTGTCACGCTTACACTGATTCTACGCGTGAGTCGGAAATTAGCTTGTTCTGAAAATCCAGGTCTTACAATACTCCCCTCCGAAAAAAAAAAGTTTTGTCCTCGAAACTCAGAGTTCAGCAAAAAGTCCAGGGTACAGTTCCTTGATCTTGTCTTCCAATTCCCATGTAGCATCTCCCGTATCCTTGTTCCATATCACCTTTACCAACGAAATCTGCTTTCCCCTCAGCTGTTTCACTCTTCTATCCCCAATACTCACTGGCGGTGCCTCAAAGGTCAAATCATCCTTCAGTTCAACGTTGTCTGGCACGATTACATGAGTCGGATCTGGAATGTACTTCCTCAACTGCGACACATGAAATACATCATGAATGTTGGAAAGAAATGGTGGTAGTGCAATCTGATATGCAACTGGTCCAACACGTCGAGTGATTTGATAAGTGTAAGACCCAAGTTTTTAAGCTTATGCTAAGTGAATAAAATCCTATTCACGACTAGGGTTGATGTGTCGTGAAGGGAAACCTGAACTAGAGTTTACCAAATGAAACAAATATATGAAGGAGAAAGTTCAGGAAAAGTCTGAGGATTGTATCGAAGTCGATTTAAGTTATAGCACGACTAATATTCGCTTTAAAACCTAGGACAAGAATCTTAAGAAATAACACTATGTTCCACCCTTGGAACACTGTAGGATTTTAGTCCAAAAATCTTCAGAGAAATGTTAGAACTTCTCTTTTTCCATATATCACAATCGTTTCGAGGCGAAACTCTAGGATCTACGAACGTCCGATTCCAATCATCGGAAGTTTGCCGAAACCGAATCCCTGGTATTTCAAAACCCTAGAATCAACCGACAATGAAGACTTTTTCTATTCAGAGCTTCAAATGAAGATTCTACACGCATACACCCATTTCTCTTGATGATTTCAATCTTTCTTCAGAAGGAAGTTTTCTGTTCCGACATTCGATGCAAAAAGCAACTTATCGGGTAAAATAGTTTTACACCGACTATGCATTAGTTGCCAAAAATACAAGGAGACATCTTTTTAGTTTTGGAATTCTTTCGCCAAAACATATCTTAGAATTCACGGAGAATGACGCCGGAAAAATCAGAATCGCGAAACTTTCATTTTCCCGCGATTTGCCATCTTCTATATATAGCAAGCAAGTGAGAAGAAATCACAAAACTCCACCATTTTCTCTCCTCAAACCCGCGAGCTTCACCAAGGAAGAAGGAAGAAGAGTTTTTCTTCATTACTTGCTTGATCGTCGATCAATCAGGTTCTACTTCAAGGTTTCGAGGTATAGTCGCTAATCCTTACCTCTGATCGCTTTTTCCATAGCTTTTCTATAGACTTTTCTGAGCTGATAGTTTTGAGGTTTTTGCAAAACTATCCTGAATATTTCATTTCTGATTCTAAACCTCTTCCTTATGTGCCCAAGATCACTTCTGCCGGATTAGATTTTCCGTTATGCCGCCGGATTTCCGCCGGAATCAATTTTAGCCTTAAATACCCATTTTTGGAGTTTTTGGAGTAAAGCTTCAACCTTTAGGCTGAAAACTATCGCCTTAGCTTAGTGCCAGTAGGATTAGTTGTCATAAACGTCGTTAGTGACGTCCCTGTCAAATTTGCTTTTTGGGATTTCAGTTTTGAAATTCTAAGTTAAAAATAGTGACCAAAATACCCCTGCGACAGTTTTTGATCCGATAATTTTTCCGAGTTTAGAATACCCTTAGTTACGGCTAATGATAGCATAGGAACCAAGTTTGATCGAAGAAAAATCGAATCCCACAATTGTGAATAGTGGCCGAGCCCTATAGGGGAGGAGGAGGAAAATTCCTTTTTCGAAAACTTGTCCTTTCGCGCTAGATTATCGTACCTCGGAGTATGTACTACTTCGGGTAACCTTAGTAAGTATTGGTAGCTTAGTTTCCGATAGATTTTGATAGAATTCTGTGGTTTTACTTTAAAGGTGCTTTTGAGGAATTTCCTTAAGATCAAGGAGCCCATTGTGAAGGAACGTTTGAGGAGAACACTGGAACAACTAGAGGTAAGGGCAACTTACCTTACTATCTAATGCTTTAGGTGTCGATGAATTCAACTTGATTTATTGTTTATGCACTTGTTTGTGTTTGACTGGTAAAATGTTTTCTGAGGCTTCGGCTGACAATGTAGATGATTCATCTACTGAATGCTTTTGAGATTGAATTTCATGCTACGTGCTAAGTGGGTAATTTAGGATGTGTGGTGCATGCTTTATATGCTAAGTGCTACGTGGTTATTGCATAATATGTGGATATGTGACATGCTGGTTGATTGGGCTGAGTTATTTATGCGTTTGCAATGAAAGCTGAGTTTCTGAGTAGCGAGAATAGCGGGCAGGTCATGCCGATTTTATTTTGAGAGTTTTGAGAAAGTTTGATAGGACGAATGAGATTCGGGCCTTGTTATGGTTTTTCATGGATCGAGGCATTCTCTGGAGTCATTTGGGATTTGGAGATCCCGGGAACTTATAAGATTCGCGATAAGATTAAAAGGATATTATTTTGTAAATAAAACTCATAAGACATTAAACAACCTCTAAATCTTCAAATAATGATAATAAACTCGAAAGGAAGCTTAGGAGGAAGATCTTAGTTTTGGAAAACGAGAAGTGTCGTCGGATCCAAGTGTTGAGAAAGTTAAGAAGTTTTGAGTATGTTGATACTCTTGTGCTGTGGGAGCAGTTATGTCGTTGGGCTATCCGAGGGATAAGCCGGGAAATTGATAGTTTCCGAGTATGTCGATACTCTTTGCTCGCTGAGCAGTTTTTGACCATGGGCTGAAGCCATCAACACAACATGCTATATTCAGAATAGGATTTTCACAAGGCCAATCCTGAAGAAGACTCTCTATGAACTATGAAAAGGAAGACGACCAACTCTCTCGTATTTTCATCCTTTTTGTTCCTCTTGCTAGACTTTCAACACCAAAGACAACCTGAAGGTGCGAAAAACACTAGAAAGGGGGGGGGGGTTGAATAGAGTTTTTGAATAAAGGATATACTTTTGAACTTTTTCTAAACTCAAAGATACGAACTAGGTGCTGAGAGATAAGAAGTGAAGCACGCAAGTATTTTATCTTGGTTCACTTGAGATAAAAGCTCAAGCTAATCCAGTCCACCCGTAAAGGTGATTTCTTCCTTCTTCTGATGAAGGTAATTCACTAAAATCAATGAGTGTTACAAATGTACTTTGCTACTTGCTAAGTGACTAACAATACACTGATTTTCTCACTAGTATCCTCTTAAGAAGTTGATCTACCGATCCTCTTAAGACTAGCTAAACACTGAATCAACCTTGATACAGTCCTCTCAAGATCTGACCCACCTTGGTCTCTTAAGGAACTTTACAAAGTAATGTAAAAGGTTTCGGGTTTACAAGAAATGCTTCTAAAAAGCTAATGGTAAACTCAGATGTTTAAGAACAGTGAAGAAATAATGCTAAGAGATTGGTTCGTGTGAGTTGAATGATTTCAGCAAAGTTTCTTAGTCTCTTTCTTCTTTCTTCAGCCTTTATATACTCCAAGACTTGTGATGTAGCCGTTGCTAGGGTTTTGTCCGTTGGAGGGGAAATCTTGTAAAATCAGACTGCTAGGCTGCATGAGGTAGGTGGCGGACAGACTGAGGCTTGTACAATTTTGTACTATGACAGCGACCTGTCCTTTCACCAGCTGACTTGAGATCTGGAGTGCTTAAGATGAACGTTGGTGAAGCTTCTGATCATAGTCAGACGGAAGCTTGGATCCTCTGACCTAGTAACTTCTGCTTCTGAACAAGTTCCTCAGAACTTCTAATCGTCAGGGCTAGAATAGCTTTGGTCTTCAGATGCCAACTTCTTTCAGGTCTTCAGAACTTGAGTCTTCTACTTCTGGACCGTTCCGCTGGAACATCTGGTCTTCAGAACTTCTGACTCCGGTTCTTCAGTACCTCTTCAAAGCTTCCATCTTCAGAACTTCTGAAGGATTTGCCACTGTTCTGAACGAACATGATAATCTTTAGAGCTCTCTTTTTAGTATCCCTTAGTTCTTCTTCTTCTGAATGAATGGGCTTGGGTCAGATTCAGAACCTGTTTGTCACCACTCAAAGAGACAAACGTTAGGGTACCACAATTGTTCATCATCACAACCCTTAATTGTAATCATCAAAATATAGAGATGCAACCACTGATCAAACCTTGATCTTACAATCTCCCTCTTTTTGATGATGACAAAACAAGTATTTTGATGAACAATTCTTAAACAATAAACTGAATACACAAGAGAGAAGAGATCAGAAAATAAACTTATCCTTGTGTAACGGTTTGTATTGCTCTTTCTGAATCTGGGATAACACCTGATTCTGAGCTGGGGTCTCCCTTTGACTCCCCCTGAATCTATGACTTGATGAAGTGATGAAGAGTCTAGATTCGGAGTCTAGTTATGTGATCAGAAGATACGCTTAGAGGGATGAGTACTCCTCAGAAATTGATGGTTCAGAACTTGCGTAGATCACATGAGAACATAGAATATTGTCCAGGTATAATTGGAATAAGGCGTTAGAAGCAAATAAGTTCAGAATATGAACAAAATGTATTCCTTATTTAAGACGCTTGGCAATATCTATGTGCTATAAGTATTTGATACTTATTCTCCTCTACTGGTTTTATATAATATAAGAAAGAGTTTATCAAAACCATTTTATGTACTCCCCATTTTTGTCATAAGCAAAAAGAGTGAAAAACAACGCCAATAACAACAAAAATCAAGTAAATAATGCATGAAGACGCTGTTATTATTACTTAACGAAGAAAGATTACCGAGGATAGAGAGGAATGAAGAAAAATAGTCCTAGATACATAGGAAAGCACGGGAGTTCTTCATGGAGAGAAGCTGAAGATGCAGGGGACGCAGGTCCTGATCAAGGGAGGCTAACTGGGTAGCCAGTTCTTCCTTCAGAGCTTCATTCTCCTGGACAGCATCCTGATCGGCTTCGTCTTGATCTTCTTCATATTCAAGGAGCATACAAATGCCCTCGAACTGAGCTTCAAGGTCCTTCCGGCGAGAGGCCAGACGAAGGAAGTCGTTCAGAACTTCTTGAAGATTCTGAAGACAGTGAGTCTGATGGGATGTCAGCCAACAATTCAGAAGATTCTCAATCTTCATAAGAGCTTGAGAAATCTGAGAGGTAGATAAATTAACGCTCCAAGGAAAGACTTGGTCAAATACCATAGTCTTGAGTTCAGAGATCAATTCGAGAGTAGTCATCTTGATTTAGAAGAGAGGAGAATTGAGATGAATGGAGTGTATTTGGATTGAGTTGTGATGAAGAAGAATGAACGCAGAGATTATAAGGAAGAAAGGTAACAGAAAAACATGCATAAAACTCATCAAATCATAAAAGCATGTGAGTTACTAAGTGGAAGGTGCATTGAATAAGTAAATTAGAATTTAACATAGTCAAACATGAGATAAATTCATAGACGATTAAAACAAATGCATGCAAGATAGATGAGAGGGGTTCAAGGCTTTGATGAAGAGGGAAGATTCTCGATCAGATGCTTCAGCATGGCTTCCATTTTGCTTGAGGATTCCTGAATCTTCCTACTTTGTTCACTCTGAACAAGTCCTTGTTGCTCAACCATCTGAAACAATCTCTGCTGATCATCTTGAATTCTGTCAATCCTAGCAGCAAGAGTAGCAACTTCTGGATGAGGAGAAGGTTTTGGAGCTTGGACAGGGGTAGGGACTTCTGCCTCTGATGGAATTTCAGCATCAACTTGAATTGGCACTTGCTTCTCAACTTCAGTAACATCTGCATCTTCCAAAATAACTATTCCTTCAGAGCTGTCTTCTGCAACCTCTGCTGAAACCATCTCAGCATCTTCTGAGGTGCACTCAGATACAACATAGTTTCTTTCAACCATAGCTCTTCTCAAGGGTTCACAAACTCTGTGCAGCACTCTCTGCCTTTGCTCATAAGCTCTCTCAGACGCATTATGAACTCTCAGACGTTTCTCACTGCTAAGCTGCTTCTGAAATTCATAAGCTCTGCTTTCTAACCATCTTCCGAAGGCAGACCACAGACCATCAACAAATGAAGCATCAAACTGATTATCAGTTACCTGATATAACCATTGCAATCTTCGGGTTGCCTCTTCAGAGAACTCCTGAATGAGTTGAATGTGATTTTGAGGTCGGAAGGAGGTTGCCAAGGTTAGGACAGCCTGAGGAGTTCTGCTTACATTTGAGCTTGAAGCATTGGAACTATGAGTTCTGGGTTGTCTTGAAGAAATAGAATCAATCGCATGGTTCTTCTCTATTCCTGAATGGTCAGATTCATCCATATGCTCAGCTTCAGAGATCGTCACTTGCCTTTGCCTGGAGGTAGCAGTCTTCTCAGGGGAGGTAAAACTCAGATCTCGTGAGTTCACTGCAGAATAATTGGACAAGGACACATAGGAAGTTTCTGCAACATCTTGGAGTTGATCTTCAAAGTTGGAAGCCACTTGTTGAATAGGCTTCACATTGAATGGAGGTTCAGTTGTGGTGGATGTGGAGGAGGTTTGAATATGGATGGATGGAATGGCAGTGGTAGCTATTTTGATGTTTGATTGGGGGGTTTGTGTTTCAGCTTGAGAAAAGGCTTGTGTTTGAGGTTCTGTTTGAGTGGGAGCTGCTTGGGTTGATGTTGGCAGAGATGTAGATATAGGCTCAGGTTGCTCAGGAATAACTACTAAAGCAGAATCTAAATTAATGCTTTTAGGAAGTTCCTTACTTGATTCTCTGAGAGGGATGGAACTGGTGGGTCTGTCAGTCCTTGCAGGATCTGAAGCTGTCTTTGATCTCCTTTCTCTTTGTACTTCTGAGATCTTTTCAGATGTTTGCTGTGGTCCTGACTCCTTCTTCTGAAGTGGACCCTTCAGAGGCAGTTTCAGTCTCTTGCCTATGGGCTCGACATCTGAATCAGTGGATTCTTCAGCTTCATCTGATTCCCTTATGACTTGGAGCACATTTTCAATGATCTCACAGTCATCCTGCTCAATTTCTTCTTCAACTTGAGCTGGTTGAATTCTTTGCCTTTTTACTAGAGGAACATCTTCTTCGGTTTCCTCATCAGATGATTCTTCAATAATTGCTTTCCTCTTGACATTTTTTCTAGGTGGAACTTCTTCTTCTTGGTTTCCAGATGAAGAATCCATAGAGCTTTCAGAATCGTCAGATTGAGATTCCTCATATGACTCTTCTGGAGTTCTTTCAGGAGAGGGTTCTGGAATTGGTTCCCTGATAACTACAGACTTTGAAGCTGCTTTTTTTTTCTTGGTCTTCTCTATCAGAATCCCTTTGCCTTTGGGATCTGAAGGCTTGCTGATTGTTCTCTTGGCTCTCCTTGTTGGCATTTCAGGAGGACTGTCAGGAAGAGTCCTGACAAATTCTTCAAGGGTGATTTTATCTCCATTGCTTCTGAGCATTCTTACATATTCCAGAATGCTTGCTGGATTGTCCTTCTTGGACCAGAGAGGATAGTCTTCAATAGGGTAGTTCTTCTGACGAACTTCTTCAGATGTGTCTTCTGTGGGCTCAACTTGGACTTTCTCAATTATTTGCATTCTTTTCAACTTGGTCCCATTGAGAGCATCACCAATGGACATAGTCAGATCTTCATGAAGTCCAAGGTCTGACAAGGTCTTGACTAGTTTATTCTGGATGAAGATATCTGACAGCAACCTTCCATAAGGAATGTAAGAAATTGACCTCTTGTTCTCAGTAGCTGTGGTCCTTGATTTCTCAACGCATTCCTTCAAATAGTTAAAAAGCAGAAACGGCAGGCATATAGGCTTACCCTTAGAAATGTAGTACATGATTACCTTTTGAGTTGCATTAAGGTAATCAGTTCCACCGGTTCTGGGGTGAATGCAGGATATGAAAATCTTCTGCCAAATCTTCATGTTTGGCTTCAAGTCCTTTATGTGATACTTGGTCCTCTCCAGAGACCAATTATTATAAATCTCCTTGTTGACTACGTTCCTCATCCCAGGAACATTAGCGTCAATGTTTTTGATCCTTTTTCCTTGCTGGAACTCCATACCCAGCATCTTTGCAATGGACTCTTCTGAAATTATAATCTTCTTGTCCATCACATGAGAGACGACATAGTAGTCATTGCAGACTGCGTTTTTCCAGAATTCTACAACCAGTTTGTTGTAAATCGGACCGCAAAGCCTATCAAAGTAACCAGACCACCCTTGCAAGTTGACTTGATCCCTGATATCAAACCCATGATCAGCCAAGTTGTCGAAGTCCACTCTTGCTTCTTGCACACAACCAGTTCTGCAGCTTTCTTGACGCAGGTAACCACATTGGGTGTGTTCAGAATTTGTTGTGCTGCTTCAAATCTCTGAGTTTCTTGGTCTTCTGTGGTTGATATGGAAGAAGTAGTGACATTTGCTCTTGATTTCCTTGATTTGCCCATGATTCTCAGGTAGTGAGGTTTAGGGTTCAAAGAGATAGGGGAATATGGGAGAGAGGAGTATGAATGAATGCAATGCACACAAAGAGTTTGAAAAACCGTCTGTGTAAGTGTGTGGAAGATCGTGTGTGAAAAGTGCGTATAGTGGGTTTAATGGTAACCGTTGCGATTTTAAGAGGTAAAAAGTGAAAGCAAAATCAACGGTTGTAAAATAGATAGTCTGAAAATAGCATAGTGGAGGAGAGTAGGCATCATCATTATAGCAGATACACCACGCGACTCAAGGAACTATGTCACAAATGAAGTGTGTAAGACCCTGAAATAAATAACTAGATTATTTATTTAATTTCATTATATTAATTAATTGAGTGTTTATAATCTATTATTATTTTTAAAGTTATTTTTCTGACTTGATTTTAATTACGAATCAAGGAAATCATTTAAATGATAATTAATTTCAAAATATTTTATTTTCTATAGTTTCATTGAAAATAGAAATAATATCATTAGTCTTCTTATTTTTAATAAGCCATAACTTTTGTTTTATTCGATAAACTCAATTCAACGCTCCGTGAGCTATCTGACAATTGTCTTTTTCTTTCAAATGATGATAAGTACTATTGTCATTTTCTTATAATTTATACTTGACTTATACGCCTAATATGACGACGTCATATTTGTTCTAATTGTCTCACAGTTATTCTTTAGCTCAGTTTCTACTTCTTTCTTGGTCTATGAATCATTTTATTTTGCTCAAAGTGATTCAAATTTATATTTTATCATTTCATAGAGTTCCTCATAATTTTTAGGATAATAATATATCACCCTTATATTTTTATCTTAACTCTATAAGCTAAATCATTCAGTGTCTAAATCAATTCGTACCGGTTTTAAAAAAATATATATCTTCTCAAAATATAATTAGAAAATATCTCACCATCCTTATCCCTCCATCCACCTCATCCTCGACTCACTCTCATTTCTCTCTTCCTCACTATTTCTTTTTCTTCCTTCACGTTTTCTTTCTTTCTTCAGCAGACCCATTTCTGCTCTTTCTTCCTTTCTTCTCCTTTTCTTCTTCTTTTCTTTCTTTGTTACCTACTTTATCTCCTTCTTTTATTTGCTGCAACAACTCCCCACCGTTCCTCTTTCTCTTTTGATCAGCATCTCCACATCCTTTTCTTCTCCATGGACAACCAGTCCATGAGCCACCACCTCTACTCTCCCTCTTGCAACCGCTGATCACACCATCACTATCACCATGATTCTTCTCCTTTCTAATTTGCAGCAACAAACATGGCACCACCACCAATATGAAAGCCACACACACCCCTTCTCATCACATATTTGCTCCATCTTCTAACCACCACCGTTCCTTGCTCTCCATGGAGCCTAACAATCCACCATCTTTGTTCTCCTTCTTCTGGTTTTGAATGGAGACCCCCATGAAAGGACCCAAGCACCACCACCGTGAGCTCCACCACGCAGAGGACGCCACCGGCACATCATCTTCTCATTTTCCTTGGTAAAAGCCTTAATTTCTTGATTAGTATGTTTGTATATTTGATTTCTAAATTTATCTGGGGTTTAGATGAATCAAAATGGTTTGAGATAGTGTTATGGTGCTGAGAACATGTTGGAAATTTCAAAACCACGTTCTGTTATGAAGTTCGTCACAAACATCAGTTTTTCCGTCACAAAGCTCTGTTTTTCCGTCACTAACAGAACCTGCAGGGGACAATTCCCTGTTTCGGTTCTCCAACTTGAAAATTGCATAACTCTCTCATCTTTTATCCGTTTTAGGTGTATGATCACTTTTTAGAAAGCCCCAAGAGTCTACTTTAATATAAAACATATTTGAAACTCTTTCTACTGCTAATTGGCTGAAGAAAATATATATTTCTAATGTAATATGTTTTACTAATCTCTTTACGAAGGTTGAGTGGTTGAGTAGAGTTTTATGTTAATGTATTAAGTTTTCTAAAAAGTTGTTTCCTTTGAGTTAAGTGGTTTTGGGGGTTTTAAGGATTTTGTTTTAAGCCTTAATGTGCTTGAAAAGCTTTTGCGAAAAGTTTTGAAAGTCGAACAAGTTGTCGGAGTGTTAGGGAATAAGCGTATTGATACTATCTCGCTAGTCGATGGATGCTTAGGAATAACAAGATTGGATAGAGTTAGAGCAATTAAGTTTGGATTTTCGAGTGAGGAATTAGACTCCGAAAGGTATTAATTAGAATGGATTAAGTTATGATTGCAATCTTGATGTTGGAAGATGACTTAGGATTGAATCTTGAATTCCAAGAAGTCTATGAGCTTTACTATAAATACTTGGTTCTAGAAGGTCTAGATTTGAAACTTTGGAAGTTCAAGGACTTAGAAGTGATTAAGGGATTGATTGAGGACTAGAAGTTATTTCTTAGAGATTGATGACTTATCTATAAGTTGGGATTTTTGTAGAACCAAAGTGGAGTTTCGAAGAGACTAGGGTTGTGTGTCTAATGAGATATCGCGAGTTTAAGTTTAAGAGAAATGATTCGATCGTTTTGAAGGAGCTTATGAGTCATGAATAAGTACATAATCATTAGATAAGAAGAGTTGGTTGCCTTGGAAGTTAACTATGGTTTATGGATTACTTGATAAGAGTTAGTGGTTTTGATAAGAATTGATAATGATACAACGTTGGCTTGAGGAATAGATCGTGAGAGCGAGTTGAGACATTAAGTTGTTGTAGGTGACTTGATAAGTAAGTATTGAGGATAAAGAGGATTATGGAATAGAAAACGGGAAGAGATTACTTAAGGAGGATGATAGGAGAATGCTATTGCAGATGTTGTGTTAATTGCTTTAACGGGAAGTGGTGTGTAGTATTGCGAAAATACCTCAATGAGTATCCTATTAGAGACTGAGATCTCTAAGGAAAATGAGAGGAGTAAGTACTAGTAATGTGTACTTATCTATTTTGACAAGCATATGAGTATTTGGTTTTAAAGTTGATTTACTAAGTCATAAGATTTTGAAGCTTTGTTATTGCTTTGTTGTCATTATGATGACTTATCTTAATTTCTGAGGTTGATCTTGATGGTTTATAACCATTAAGGAGATTGAGTTTAACTTGTGATTTCGTCGAGTCAATTGCTTGAGAGTGTAGCTTTAGACTTGGAAAGTAGGTAGCTCAATTAGTGATTATGTTATGTGTACTTATGAAGGGTATGAATAACGGAAGCGCTTGACGACGAAGCCAAAGAACAGACGGAAGTGAGCCAACACGGGAAAGCAAAGATATGACTGGATTTGATTTGAGTCGCAACTTAGTAAGGAAAGCGCCTAAGGTTAGGGCAACTTACATATTAGCTATGACTGCATGATAGGCGTCGATAAATTCGACTTATGCTTTATCTGATGTTGTTTTTGATGATGAGTTGATGTTATGATGCTTTTCCATACTTGTGATGTTGTGCTTTTGTTGGATTGAGCGTTTTGACGCAATTTCGGAGTGGAGATTCATTGATCTGGTGATCTTTGATATTTCGGGTTGGATGAACAACCCTAGGCAAGTCCAAATGTGGGGTTTGAGACTTAGCCATATGTTGGAATTCTTAGACTTTCCCCGGGAAATGTATTTTGGGTGGTTGATCTTTGAAAACTTAGAATGATAGAGCTTTGAAAAACTAAAGACTTGGGAAACTTAGACTTTGAGAAATAAACTCATAACTTGACTAATTTGAATTGAAACAATTTTTATTAACGTTTAAGCATAGGAGAACTGAAGGGGAAAATATTTACGAAAGACGAGGAAAAGTCGACTTTGTTGTGGGTTTGGAGAGTTATTGGAATCTGGAAAGCCACTGAGGTGAGCTATGGTGATGATTGAAAGTCACCGAGTACTCTAGTACTCTTGGGAGTGTTGTTCGAGTCGTGTTGTATTGACCGGCACAGGCTCTGGGCTTTGTTTGTGGGTTTTGTGGTGGGAGTTGTGTTGTATTGACCGACACTAACTCCGAGTCGTGTTGTATTGACCGACACTGACTATGGCTTTGATTTTGGGTTATCTTGTTGTTGGAGCCGTGTTGTATTGACCGACACTTAGTGCTCTTGTTGTTTGGGCTGTGTTGTATTGACCGACACTAGACCCTTGTGTATTCTTGTTGGTGGAGTGGTGTTGTATTGACCGACACTTACTCCGAGTTGTGTTGTATTGACCGACACTAACTCTTGGGTTTGTTGTGAGTTTGGGTTTTGAGCTAAACACTTACGTGGTAAGGACGATTCGTTGTTTGGCTAACCATATTGCATCAATCGGGTGAATAACGAGAATGGTTCACCTGTGCATCTCATGGTGAATAACGGGAATGGTTCACCCTGCATTAATGATGAATAACGGGAATGGTTCATCATATGGTGAATAACGGGAATGGTTCACCAAGGATGAATAACGGGAATGGTTCATCCAGGATGAATAACGGGAATGGTTCATCCATAGTGAAGAACGGGAATGCTTCACTTGTGGCGAACGGGAACGCGTCACAAATCCGGATCATGATTGCATATCACGCATACATTCATTCTGACTTGAACTGTGTGCTGTTTGATTATTGAAGCATTGTTAGAGCCATAACATGCTAGGATTGTTTATATATATGTATATATCAACATATATCTATACCCCATATCACATGTTGAGTGTATATCTACTTATTTCTGTGAGTTGACCCTAGCGCCTTGGCTTTGTTTGTATGTTTGTGTTTGGGCGGTCGGCCTGCTGCCAGACGACGAAAGGAGGTGATGTGAGCATATGCTACTCCACGTGGAAGATCTATAGAAGACTCGAAGAATAGAGTCGGGTGTAGGGCTAGAGCCTTTGGGTAGAAAAGCTTACCGTTATTGGTTTAAGCTTGCAGGATCATTTTATGATTTGTATTTAAGGTTTCGGGTAGGTTCCGGTGCATTGCTTTCCTATGGTTACTCAGTGTGGAAATCATAGGGAGTATATCGGATTTATGGAGTCATTGCATAGTGAGTCCGTTGTTGGATCTTAGTTTATTTGTCATGTACTCTATGCTGTGCCTTGATCGAGGCCAGATGTAAATTATTTACGGTTGGGAGTATGCATTACATATTTTAGAAACACTTCGAAAAGGAAAAAAAAATAAATACTCACATTTATAAATCCCTTTTGGAAAAGATTGCATATTTACTTTAACATGTTACTACCGTGGCACCCGAAAATCGGGGTGTTACAAAGTGACACGTGTATTGTTGCCTACCACAGAAGTTTAACCAGTGGGTTAAGTGCTTCTGATCGAGTACCTTCTGAAAAGGGTAACATCTGATGACTTCAGAGGTACCAAGGTCAGAATTTCTGAGGAAAACCTTACTCTGGACAGAAGTCCATGTTCAGGTTTTCAAGAATAAATAAAAACCTATCTTCTGCTAAGGGCTTAGTGAAAATATCTGCCCACTGATGGTCAGTATCAACATACTCTAATGATAGAGTGCCCTTCTGAATATGAGCACGAATATAATGATACTTTACCTCTATATGCTTTGCTCTTGAGTGTAGAATGGGATTCTTGCTGAGTGAGATAGCAGCTGTGTTGTCACAGTAAATAGGAACCTTCTTCAGAGACAAACCATAGTCCTCCAGATGATTCTTCATCCATATGGTTTGTGTACAGCACGTGGCAGCTGAGACATACTCTGCTTCTGCAGTTGATAGAGCAATTGTGTTATGTCTCTTGCTTGACCAAGTGACAAGATTTGCTCCAAGGAAATGGCAGATTCCATAGGTGCTTTTCCTTTCCACTCTGTCTCCAGCAAAGTCAGCATCACAAAAACCTGAAAGTGTATACTCTGATGTTTTTCTATACATCAAGCCAAGGTTAGTGGTTCCTTTCAGATATTTGAGGATCCTCTTAACAGCAGTTAAGTGAGTCTCTCTAGGATCTGATTGGAATCTAGCACAGAGATGCACACTAAACAATATATCAGGTCTGGAGGTAGTTAAGTAAAGAAGAGAGCCTATCATTCCACGATAGAGCTTCTGACAAACATTAGAGGAAACTTCCTCTTTCTCAAGAATGCATGTTGGATGCATTGGAGTCTTAGAGATGTTGCAGTCACTCATGTTGAACTTCTTCAGAAGTTCCAAGGTGTACTTCTTCTGATGGATATAGGTGACTCCTGGTCGTTGATCTATTTGAATTCCCAGGAAGTATTTGAGTTCTCCCATCATGCTCATTTCGAATTCAGCCTGCATCAACTTAGAAAATTCCTTGCACAGAGAGGGATTAGCAGAACCAAAAATGATGTCATCAACATAAATTTGAACTATAAGAATATCATTCTTATAGGTTCTGCAGAAAAGAGTATTGTCACCTTTACCCCTTACAAACTCATTCTGTAGAAGAAAGGAGCTAAGCCTTTCGTACCACGCTCTGGGAGCTTGTTTCAGTCCATAGAGTGACTTCTTGAGCTTGTAGACATGTTCTGGATGTTTGTCATCTTCAAAGCCAGGAGGTTGCTTGATATATACTTCTTCAGAAATGTAACCATTGAGGAAGACACTCTTGACATCCATTTGATGGAGAATGATGTTGTGATTCACTAAGAAGGAGATCAGTAGCCTTATAGCTTCAAGCCTTGCTACAGGAGCAAAGGTCTCAGTGTAATCAATCCCCTTTTGTTGACTGTAGCCTTGAGCCACCAGTCTTGCCTTGTTTCTTGTTACTTCTCCTTTTTCATTCAGCTTGTTTCTGAATACCCACTTGGTTCCTATGACATGGAAACCTTTGGGTTTAGGCATTAAGGTCCATACATCATTCTTGGTGAACTGATCTAGCTCTTCTTGCATTGCCAGAATCCAGCCTTTGTCTTCAAGAGCTTCATCAACTGATTTGGGCTCAATGAGAGATACAAGTCCCTTCAGACTCAGAAGAGTCTCTTCTGAAGGTTTGAGCATAGACCTGGTTCCGACGGGAGCATCTTTGTTGCCAATAATCAGTTCTTCTGGATGAGAGGCAGCTATTCTTTTCTTCTTCTGAAGCTGATCAGAAGTTGTTGGAGCAACTTCAGATGCTTCTGCCTCTGGAGCAACATCCTCTGAGCTGTTCTTTGGTTGATTTGCTTCCGAATGATCAATGCTTAAATCTGCAAATCTTTCAAACAGCTTTGGCTTTTCTGAGCCAAGCTTATCATCAAATCTAATTTGGATAGATTCCTCAACAGTTTGATGAATAATATTATAAATTCTAAAACCTTTAGATCTTTCAGAATAACCAAGAAAATAGCATTTTAAAGCTTTAGAATCTTATTTACCCAATTGCTCCTTAGTGTTGAGCATGTAGCAAGTACTTCCAAATGGATGGAAGTAAGAGATATCAGGTTGTCTTCCTTTGCATAGCTCATAAGGAGTCTTCTCCAGAATTGGTTTGATGGAGATTCTGTTCTGGATATAGCAAGCAGTGTTGATTGCTTCTGCCCAGAAGTGCTTGGCCATACTTGATTCTTGCATCATGGTGTGACCCATCTCCTGAAGAGTTTTGTTCTTTCTTTCAACAACTCCATTTTGTTGGGGAGTGCGAGGACAGGAGAAGTTGTGAGAGATTCCTTGGGAGTTGAACAATTCTTCAAAAGCTTTGTTCTCAAATTCTCCACCATGATCACTTCTGACAGTAATCACTAAAGTTTGGAACTCCTTCTGAACTTGAGTGATGAAGTTGGTAAACATAGTGTGTGTTTCATCTTTGTGCCTTAGGACCTTTACCCATGTCCACCTGCTGTAGTCATCTACAATGACTAACCCATACTTCTTTCCTCCAATGGATTCAGTTTTCACTGGTCCAAAGAGATCAATGTGAAGTAGCTCAAGGGGTCTTGTTGTAGATACCACATTCTTTGCTTTAAAGGGCTTCTTGGTGAATTTTCCCTTCTGACAAGCTTCACACAGAGCCTCTAATGAATACTTCAGACGAGGCAATCCTCTGACGAGATTTAGCTTGCTGAGTTGAGAGATCTTCCTGAGGCTGGCATGCCCTAGGCGTCTGTGCTAGATCCATTGCTCATCATTAACGGACATGAGACACTTGACCTTCTGAGATAGCAGTTCAGAGGATTTGATTTTGTAAATATCATTTCTTCTCTTCCCAGAAAACAGAACAGATCCATCTGTTTGACTGACAACTTTGCAGCAGGTTTGATTGAAGATAACATCATAACCTTTGTCAGCAATTTGGCTTATGGAGAGCAAGTTATGCAATAATCCTTCCACCAGAAGTACATCATTGATAACTGGAATTTTTCCATCTCCTATGGAACCTTTTCCAATGATTTTTCCCTTCTGGTTTCCTCCAAAGCCAACGTCTCCTCCTGACTTAAGCGGTACCAGCTTTTGGAATATAGACTTTATGCCCGTCATGTGTCGCGAGCATCCACTGTCCAGGTACCATGACAGGTGTCTTAACTGAGCTGCATAAGATGTCTCATCGTCATTCTCAGAGTCTGAGTCATCTTCTGAAGCTTCAGCACCTCTGCTGGTGGTAGCCATCAGAGCCTCCACAGCTTCATCTTCTTCTGACTCAGCTTCATCAGAGTCAGTCGCATCGAATGTCACGAGAGCTTTCATCTTGAAGACTTTTCTTGGTCTCTTGTCCTTCTTTAGCTTGGGACAGTCACTCTTGTAGTGCCCAGATTCCTCGCACTCGAAGCAAGTGACTTCCTTTCCAGATGACTTCTTCTGACCAGATGAAGATTCAAATCTTCCTGAACTTTTCTTTGGTCCTTTGCCTTTGCTATGTCTGTTCTTCCAGAGTTTGCTTAATCTCTTTGTGAAAAGAGATAGCTCTTCATCACCAGATGCATCTGATAGCTCTTCAGAGGAATCTTCCTCTTCTGCCTGATAAGTTTTCGCTTTGTCAGACTTTGACTTAAGAGCAATATATTTGTCTTTCTTCTGAGGCTTGTGCTCTTTGAGTTCAATCTCATGGCTTCTGAGATGACTCACTAGCTCTTCTAACTTCAACGAGTTCAGATTCCTGGAGAGTTTCAGTGCAGTGACAAAAACCATCCACTCCTTAGGCAAACTTCTGATGATCTTTTTGACATGAACACCAGTAGAGTAGCCCTTGTTTAGCACTCTGATTCCAGCAATCAGAGTTTGAAACCTTGAGTACATCTCCTCAATGGTTTCACCAGATTCCATCTTAAACTGCTCATATTGTTGTATGAGAGCAAGAGCCTTGGTCTCCTTGACCTCTTCATTTCCTTCATGCGTCATGACCAAGGAGTTATAGATGGATTTTGCTGTTTCTTTGTCAGAGATCTTCTCATACTCAATATATGATATTGAGCTGAATAGCATAGACTTCGCCTTGTGATGATCCTTGAAATGCTCCTTCTGAGCGTCAGTCATTTCAGAACGGGGGATCTTCACTCCTGAAGCATCTACTGGATCAGTATAGCCTTCCATGACCATATCCTAGAGATCTGGGTCAGTGCCAAGGAAATAACTCTCTATTCTATCTTTCTAGTACTCAAACTTTTCACCATCAAAGATTGGTTCTCTGAGTTGGTTGTTGTTGTTGTTGTTGTCAGCGGAAGTATTGGCTTGGGCCATCGTATGTTTTTCACACAAGGTTCTGGATCACTGAACACTGTTAGGTGTTTAAATCAGAACCGGAGCTCTGATGCCAATTGAAGGTGCGAAAAACACTAGAAAGAGGGGGTTTGAATAGAGTTTTTGAATAAAGGATATACTTTTGAACTTTTTCTAAACTCAAAGATACGAACTAGGTGCTGAGAGATAAGAAGTGAAGCACGCAAGTATTTTATCCTGGTTCACTTGAGATAAAAGCTCAAGCTAATCCAGTCAACCCGTAAAGGTGATTTCTTCCTTCTTCTGATGAAGGTAATTCACTAAAATCAATGAGTGTTACAACTGCACTTTGCTACCTGCTAAGTAACTAACAATACACTGATTTTCTCACTAGTATCCTCTTAAGAAGCTAATCTACCGATCCTCTTAAGACTAGCTAAACACTGAATCAACCTTGATTCAGTCCTCTCAAGATCCGACCAACCTTGGTCTCTTAAGGAACTTTACAAAGTAATGTAAAAGGTTTCGGGTTTACAAGAAATGCTTCTAAAAAGCTAATGGTAAACTCAGATGTTTAAGAACAGTGAAGAAATAATGCTAAGAGATTGGTTCGTATAAGTTGAATGATTTCAGCAAAGTTTCTTAGCTTCTTTCTTCTATCTTCAGCCTTTAAATACTCCAAGACATATGATGTAGCCGTTGCTAGGGTTTTGTCCGTTGGAGTGGCAATCTTTTAAAATCAGACTGCTAGGCTGCACGAGGTAGGTGGCGGACAGAATGAGGCTTGTACGATTTTGTACTATGACAGCGACCTGTCCTTTCACCAGCTGACTTGAGATCTGGAGTGCTTCAGATGAACGTTGGTGAAGCTTCTGATCATAGTCAGACGGAAGCTTGGATCCTCTGACCTAGCAACTTCTGCTTCTGAACAAGTTCCTCAGAACTTCTGATCGTCAGGGCTAGAATAGCTTTGGTCTTCAGATGCCAACTTCTTTCAGGTCTTCAGAACTTGAGTCTTCTACTTCTGGACCGTTCCGCTGGAACATCTGGTCTTCAGAACTTCTGACTCTGGTTCTTCAGTACCTCTTGAGAGCTTCCATCTTCAGAACTTCTGAAGGATTTGCCACTATTCTGAACGAACATGATAATCTTTAGAGCTCTCTTTTTAGTATCCCTTGGTTCTTCTTCTTCTTAATGAATGGGCTTGGGTCAGATTCAGAACCTGTTTGTCACAACTCAAAGAGACAAACGTTAGGGTACCACAATTGTTCATCATCATAACCCTTAATTGTAATCATCAAAATATAGAGATGCAACCACTGATCAAACCTTGATCTTACACAACCTTGGAAAATTTGACTCAAAGTCAAATAAAGGGATTTTTCTGGGTTACTCAATGCTGTAAAAAACATAGAGTCTACAAATCAAGAACTCTCACTATGGAGGAGTCTATCAATGTATGATTTGATGACAAGATTCTTCCAAGATGTTCAGAAGGACAAGATAAAGATTGCTTACATCCAAGGCTCCTTGAAGATACAGAAGAAAGGTCTGATGAGATCCAACCGTCTGATGAGCCAACATCGTCTACTTCAGATCAACACAGAAATCAACCTCAACCGTCTCATTCCACTCCTTCTTACAATGTCATGACAACAAGTGGAATATCTCTTCCAAGAGACTGGAGATACATAACATATCATCCACCTAACCAAGTCCTTGGGAATGTATCTGAGAATGTAAGAACAAGATCAACCTTCAGAGAACTAAGCAACTGCGCTCTAGTATCAGAAATAGAGCCAAAGTCTGTAGACGATTCTCTACAAGATGAAGGATGGCTACTAGCTATGCAAGAAGAACAGGACCAATTTGAGGGGAGGCAAGTCTAGACACTTGCACCTAAACCTGAAGGAAAAACTATTATTGGTACTAAGTGGGTCTTCAGAAAAAAAAGTAGATGAAAGTGGAAATGTTACTAGAAATAAGGAAAGACTTGTGGCTCAAGGCTACAATTAACAAGAAAGAATCGACTACACAGAAACATTTCCTCCAGTAGCCAGGATTGAGGCCATTTGTATTCTACCAACATTTGCTTGTCAACACTGTAAGACCAAGATTTGGTCAGGTGGTACAACTCTATGTTTTGATGATAACAAGTTTATTATTATGTATGAACAATTATGGTACTCTAACGTTTTTCGTTTAAGTGTGTGACAAACAGGCTCTGACTATAACTCAAAAGCTAAACTCATCTTGAGTTAAAGACCAAAGAGTAACCATTGTAACGCTTCTACAATCACTACAATCTTCTGAACGGTAGCAAACGCTTCAGATATTCTAAAGATTAAAGCTTTGATGTGGACTCTGAGAGACTCAAGCATTGAAGCTCTGAAGACCAGATGTTCTGAGGAACGGTCCAGAAGCTGAAGATTTGAAGACTCTGAAGTCCAAGAGTAAGTTGGCTTCCAAGACCAAAGCACTTCAAGTTCTGAAGACCAGAAGTTCAGAATGAACGGTCCATAAGAAGAAGTTCTGAAGGTCAGAGGATCCATGCTTCCTTCTAAATCTGATCACATTGCTTCACAAGTTCCAACATGAAGCGTCGCCAAAGATCAGAAGTTAACTAGGCTAAGGCAATGTCATTTGTACAAAAGCAAGTGTACTATTCTGACCGCCTTACCTACGACGTTCAGCCACAACAGACTCTGGAATTTCCAGAATTGCCCTCCAACGGATGGATTCTTTCAACGGATACAAACCCTAAACCTTGGAGTATTTAAAGGCTGAAGATAGAAGAAATTGGCTAAGAAAATATTGTGCAATACAAGTGAAAAAACAACAAGCGAATACCTTAGCAATATTTCTTCATTGTTCTTATTGTGTTTACCTTAGCTTATTCCAGAAGCATTTCTTTGTAAATCAAACCTTCAAAAAACTTTGTTTGTATTTTCCTTGAGAGACCGGTGATGTCAGTATTCTTGAGAAGACTAAGACAAGGTTGTCTTAGTGTTGCTAGTTCATAGGTTGTTAGTCACTGAGCAAGGTGTGCTAGTGCAGTTGTAACAATCTTTGAATAGTGGATTGCCTTCATTCTAAGAAGGACGAAATCACTTTAACGGGTGGACTGGATTAGCTTGAGTGATTCATCAAGTGAACCATGATAAAATAATTGTGTGCTTTTTCTCTATCCTTGATCTCTTGCACCTTATATTCTTTTTACCGAAAAGATTGTCAAAATCTTTAAGAGGAAGCTTTAAAACTTCAAAACCCTATTCAACCCCCCCCTCCTTTCTAGTGTTTTTCATACCTTCAAACACCCTGTAAAGCTGTATCAAATAGATGTCAAGAGTGCATTTCTAAATGAGTTCATTAAAGAAGAAGTGTATGTGAAGCAACCACCTGAATTTGAAGAACTATCTGCACAAGATCATGTCTACAAACTGCGCAAAACTCTATATGGTCTGAAACAAGCACCGAGAGCATGGTATGATAGACTAAGCAACTTTGTCATCGAAAATGGATTCTCAGGAGGGAAATTCGACAACACCTTGTTCAGAAGAAAATCATACGGTGATGTCATCCTAGTCCAACTTTATGTAGACGACATAATATTTGGAGCAACAAACGACAAACTATGCAAGGAATTTTCAGAGCTCATGCAAAGTGAATTCGAGATGAGCATGATGGGAGAACTGAAATTATTTCTGGGTCTACAAATACGTCAAGAAAAAGACAAGACTTATGTTCATCAGACGAAATACATCCACGACATACTTAAGAAGTACAACATGGGAAAATCCAACAAGATGAGCACTACCACGCATCCTGGATCAATGCTTGACGAGAATGATCAAAGTTCACCGATAGATGCAACAAAATATAGAGGCATGATCGGATCTCTACTATATCTCACATCCAGCAGACCATATATTATGTTCAGCGTCTACCTCTATGCAAGATTTCAGGTAAGTCCTCAAGAATCACATCTCTCAGTAGTTAAGCGAATTTTTAGATACTTGATAGGTACTGCTAATCTTTGTCTTGTGTATGAGAAAAGTGATGATTTCAGGCTAAGAGGATTCTCTAATGCTGACTATGCTGAAATAGAATTGAAAGAAAGAGCACCAGTGGAAGATATCATTTTCTTGGTCAATGCTTCGTCTCCTGGACTAGTAAACGATAAAGCATCATCTCATTATCTACAACTGAAGCTGAATAAGTTGTTGTTGGGTCATGTTGCACTCAACTACTCTGGGTCAAACATCAACTGGAGTACTACAATATTAAAGAGCACAACATTCCTCTACTATGTGACCACACAAGCGCCATCAACATCACCAGGAATCCAGTTCAGCATTCAAGGACAAAGCATATTGAAATCAAGCATCACTTCATAACAGTTCATGTTGCAAGAGGCCACGTTGATATATCATATGTGTACACTGATGATCAGCTCGCAGACATATTTACCAAGCCTCTCATAGAAAACAAATTCATCATTCTGAGCGAGAGAATTGGTATGGACACTGTCATTTGACTTATCCAAACAGACAGTTGCAGGAACCATCCAATTAAGCATCATCTAAACTTAAGACATGCAACGTCTGATGATGGTGTTCCTACAACGTCTACAACTAGTCACACTGATGTGATTTTCTAATAAGTTCAAACGTTACTGAAATCCTTAGTCTTCCTACCCACGTGGCCGAAACTTCAAGGGTCATGTCGCACTTAATGGTGAACAGTTGTCAATCAGATTTGTCTGACATTGGGAATTTCTCATTTACTTTTATTCGCTTGTACAGTCTCAAAAATCACACCCCATCATTAGTCTTGAAAACCTAAAACCAAATGTCTCTCCCTCCCGCTGTTTTATCTATCATTTAAAATAATCTCCACTTATCTTCTCTCTGAAAAACACTCTAAACCGTCACCACAACATCTTTAATCTCTCTCAAGGATGTCATTTGCAAATCGCTCAACCCAAATGACACGGTCTACCAAAGTCAAGAGATCATCCAAGAAACCAAATCCTATTTTTCCTCTAGTCAGATATGATACAGACAGGGATTTATTCACTGTTCGCGAGGAACGCTTTGCTGAACAAAGAAGAAATCAAGTAGATCAAATTGGAATGACAACATACAACAGTTTGGGAGAAAAGCGCATTGCATCACCTCGTTCTCTGGAAATGGAGATCTTGAGCAAGGCTAAAGTTCCTAGAATAGAAGCCTTTCTATCTCAAAACTGGGACAACATGTTTGACATAGCAAAAAGATAAGTGTACGTTCCTCTGTTAAAGGAGTTCTTTGACTATGTCGTTGTCTCCGACGATCGTGTTATCAGGACCAGGGTAAACAATGAAATTGTTGTCTTCAAAATTCAAGATGTTTCTACCGCTCTATGGGTAAACCTACCTGAAGGAGAAAAGTATGACAAGGAATGAGAGTCAAATGCTGATGATGCAGACTGCCTTTGGAAAGATCGAAACAAGTCTCTCTCACGTGTTCCAAACTATCCAAGCAGGACTTAAAGTATAAAAGGACGACTTGAAGATATTCAGACTCGAGAAAATAAGTTACAACTTTTTATCTGTATCATTTTCTTCAAAAAGCTCAAGAGTCAAATCCTTATCATTTGAGAGAAAAACCACATAGTCAAATCCTCTATTCAAATCTCTCCAGAATCTAAAGACAAAGTAATTATTAGAGTCAAACCTCATCCAAACTCTTTGTAGTTCATTGTACAGAAAAATTCTCCAATCCCTCTTGTTAGAAGAGAAACCCAACCCATCGATCTTGAAATAGATCTTAGGAGAAGTCATGTATAGTACTTGTTGTTAGGAGAAGTCCTTAGAATACTTGTTTGGAGAAGTCCTTGTAAGACCCTAACCTTGCTTATGTATTGCTTAAGTGATTTATTGAATAAAAGTGAAATTTCTAGTGAAGTTTGATTTAATTGCTAAACTGTCCGTGACCTTGTGTGAATTTTTGAGAGGTCTTAAAGACATAATCTTGTAAAGCTTCCTTCATGAGAGTTGTAGCTCTCTGAGTTAGCTAAATTCTCTCGTTGGTTTCAGGTCATTCCGACCTCGGTAGCCCGAGATAGCCTTGTTTTAGTGACGGAAGGTCAGGCTGTATTGTACTAGCAATTTTGTTAGAAGAAAGTTCTTAAGTCCGAATTTATTTCTTTAAAATCAAGAGAAGGAGTTTGCCTTGATTTATTTGAGCCTCTTAATCAGTAGTTAGGAGAGTATTTAGTTGGACTTGGGCCAAGTTATGAAGGGAGAAGAGAAAAGGAAAACCTAGCCCATGGTGTATGCTAGTCGAATTCCATGAGGAAGGAAGGAGGGAAGACTTGTTTGACTTGGTTGTGCTGAATTTGTGGTAATGATTTGGGAGTTATGTCTCCTTAGTCAATGCAAATCAGTTTTGTTGAGGGAATAATGAGAAATTGATGAGCATTAACTTCATGTCTCATTTCAAGTTGGTGAAAAGTTTTGAAAACCCTATATGGGCTTGTAGTGGCCGCGGGTTTGGGGGGGGTATTAGGGAAGAGCTGCAGTTTTTTTTGAGAGATCAAAGAGTGAGAGTTAGAACACATTTCAACAACTCCATTCTCATCACACATTTAGCAAAAGAAAGAAAGAAAGAGAGAGTGAGAGAGAAAGAGAGAGAGGCCGTGAGAAGAAGAAGAAGAAGAAGAAGAAGAAGAAGAAGAAGAAGAAGAAGGAGAGGAAGAAGAGGCCGTGGAGGAGCAAGAGTGAGGGAGAGATTTCGAGCAAGGAGAAGGTGCAGCAAGGAGAGGACTCCTTCATTCATCTTTTTCATCATCCTTCTATAAGGCCCAAGTTTTTAAGCTTATGCTAAGTGAATAAATTTCTTATTCACGATTAGGGATGATGTAATGTGAAGGAAAACCTGAACAAAAGTTTATTGAATGAAATAAATTTATGAAGGAGAAAGTTCAGGAAAAGTTCAAGGATTGCATTATGATCGATAAAAGTTGTAGCACGATCGTTATACGCCTAAACCTAGGTCAGAAACCCTAGTATACAGCTAGTTTTCACTTTTAGGCACGATGGAAGTTAATTCCAAAAATCTTCAGAGAAATGTTAGAACTTCTCTTTTTCCGTATATCACAATCGTTTCGAGGCGAAACTCTAGGATCTACGAACGTCCGATTCCAATCATCGGAAGTTTGCCGAAACTGAAACCCTGGTATTTCAAAACCCTAGAATCACCCGACTATGGGGATTTTATCTATTCAGAGCTTCAAATGAATATTCTACACGCGTACACCCATTTCTCTTGATGATTTCAATCTTTCTTCAGAAGGAAGTTTTCTATTCCGACATTCGATGCAAAAAGCAACTTATCGGGTAAAATAGTTTTACACCGACTATGCATTAGTTGCCAAAAATACAAGGAGACATCTTTTTAGTTTTGGAATTCTTTCGCCAAAACATATCTATTAATTCACGGAGAATGACGCCGGAAAAATCAGATTCGCGAAACTTTCATTTTCCCGCGAATTGCCAACCTCTATATATAGCAAGAAAGGTGAGAAAAATTGCAAAAACTCCTCCATTTTCTCTCCAAGGCCGCGAGCTCCATAGAAGGAAGAGGAAGAAGAGCTTTTCTTCAATTCTTGCTTGATCGTCGATCAATCAGTTGCTGCTTCAAGGTTTCGAGGTATAGTCGCTAATCCTTACCTCTGATCGCTTTTTCCATAGCTTTTCTGTAGACTTTTCTGAGTTGATAGTTTATGGGTTTTTGCAAAACTATCCCGAATCTTTCATTTCTGATTCTAAACCTCTTCCTTATGTGCCCAAGATCACTTCTGCCGGGTTAGATTTTCCGTTATGTCGCCGGAATTCCGCCGGAATCAATTTTAGCCTAAAATACCCATTTTTGGAGTTTTTGAAGTAAAGCTTCAACCTTTAGGCTGAAAACTATCGCCTTAGCTTAGTGCTAGTAGGATTAGTTGTCATAAACGTCGTTGGTGACGTCCCTGCAAAATTTGGTTTTTGGGATTTCAGTTTTGAAATTTCTAAGTTAAAAATCATGACCAAAATACCCCTGCGACAGTTTTTGATCCGATAATTTTTCCGAGTTCAGAATACCCTTAGTTACGGCTAATGATAGCATAGGAACCAAGTTGGATCGAAGAAAAATCGAGCCCCACAAATACCAAAAGTGGCCGAGCCCAATAGGGGAGGAGGAGGAAAATTTCCTTTTCCGAAAACTTGTCTTTCGCGCTAGATTATCGTACCTTAGAGTATAGATTACTTCGAGTAACCTTAGTAAGTATCGATAGCTTAGTTTTCGATAGATTCTGATAGTATTTCTGTGATTTTGTTTTAAAGGAACTTTTGAGGAATTTCCTGAGGAACAACACTTTGATTGTGAGGAAGAGTTGGAAGTTCATCCTGGAGAATCTGCAGGTGAGGGCTTCTCACTGAATCTCTAGTTAATACTTAGGGTCGATGCTTTCGTCATTGTTTACTGTTTATGCACTGGATTGTGTGTGATTGGAAAATGTTTTCTGAGGCTTCGGCTGACAATGTAGATGATGAATCTACTGAATGCTTTTGAGATTGAATCTTCATGCTAAGTGCTAATTGGGTAATTTAGGATGTGTGGTGCATGCCTTATATGCTAAGTGCTATGTGGTTATTGCTTAATATATTGATATATGACATGTTGATTGATTGTGCTGAGTTATTTATACTTATGCAATGAAATCTGAGTTTCTGAACAGTGAGAATAGCGGGCAGGTCATGCCGATTTTATTTTGAGAGTTTTGAGAAAGCTTGATAGGACGAATGAGATTCGGGCCTTGTTAGGATGTTTATGGATCGAGACATTCTCTGGAGTCATTTGGGGATTAGGAGATCCCGAGAACTGATAGGATTTGCGAAGACTAAAAGGATATTATTTTGAAAAGAAAACTCATAAGACATTAAACAACCTCTAAATCTTTAAGTAATGATAACAAACTCGAAAGGAAGCTTCGGATGCAAATCATAGTTTTGGAAAACGAGAAGTGTCGTCGGATCCGAGTGTTGAGAAAATTGAGAGGCGTTGAGTGTGTGTTGTGGTTGTGCTGTTGGAGCAGCGTTTGTTGTGGTGTTGTTGGAGCAGCGATGTTGTTGGGCTATCCTGGGGATAAGTCCGGGAAACCGTTAGTTTCCGAGAGTGTAATACTCTGTGCTCGTTGAGCAGTTGTGACCATCGGATTGAGATGAGTCGGATGATTTGGAGATCATCGTGGATTACGTGTGTTGGGAAGAAGTGTCTTTTGTCGCAGAATCGACTTTACCTTAGGGTAAGCTTTTAGAGACATTAATTTAGCTAGAACACGTGGCGACGTGTCGAGTGAGGTCGGAGACGTTGTATGGCTAATCACTGCATTGCATGCACTCATTAAGTGGTTTAAACACGGCGAGATACCGGACCACGGCGGATTCCAAAATTGGTTATAAGACCAGGATTTCCGCGTAAGAGCGCTGCTAGGTGACTCTTAGTAGCAGACCGAAATGGCAGGCCTTCGGGTTTTATGCTGATCTGACTACACGTTGTTGTTGGAGTAAGAGGCACGCGGGCCGAAATGGTCCCACCGTGGCTGGTGCTAGGGCTGATCCGATGATGTCCATCCGTTCCGGAATGCATATTGGTTGACTGGGTTAACCTGCATTGCATATCATGCAACATGCATACTAATTTAGTTGTAGGTGGTTGACCCCGCGAGCCATCGAGCGACGTATTCGGGGCGTATCATGGAGGACCACGTGGATAGTGGAGGACTCTTGAGGTCAGGAGTGTTGAGGAGATGCTCTATCAGCTTCAACTTGCCACCGGGCGTTCACTGTGGACCAGGACTTGGAGGACCACCACCACCACCGTTGTCTTCAGACGAGGAGGATCCCTCAGAGGAGGAGCCAGTGGGAGTGCCGTCGGCAGGGTCTAGTGCCCCCTCCGTTGCGGTCATTGATGATCAGGGTTCGGGCCCTAAGCCCGTGAGTCCAGCATCGGAGCGCACTGCGGTTGCGAGGGGAGGACGGATAGGGTTGGTAGACTTAGTTGTTCTGGATTCTGATTCAGACGACGATCATGCTAGCACATAGTTTTGAGTGTTGGTATGAGCTCCTCGAGTTAGGATTAGTGTAGGAGTAGAGTTTAGCTCTGACAGTCTTGCTTCATTTGCTTCTTTAGGGGACAGGGTAGTTCCGCCTATAGCTTTTTGTGTGGTTTCCTTATGGGAATCACAGAGAGTTGGTTGGACTTAGGAGGTCTTATCTTCAGGCCATTGGGTCAGCTTATTCTCAGTTTTGAGGGATAGTGTTGCGGACACTTACCTTTATATTCAGTTTGTACATATTGCCTACGGGCGCTACTCTTCTATTACCTTCACTGGAGGTTTACTCGTGACGAGGTTGTTACATGCAGCGGGGGCTGTTTATATATTGTATATTAGTTCTATTGCTTTTCGCATTTGGGTTTTATTTAATTCAGTCTGGTCTTAGTTATTATCAAAAAAAAAATATTCACGTTTTTCCGCATTAAGTTTATTTTTGTTTACTAAAGTGACGCCACCGAAATCGGGGTGTTACACCTTCTATCATCCTTTCACACCCAGAAGCCAAGGTAAGGGGTGGATCTAGTGGGTAGAGTCTAGGTTTCCACATGATAAAGGTTTTTTCCTTGATTTGCATGCCTAAGAATTGAGTTTGGGTTGGATGATGATGTATGAGGGTTGAGGGTAGAAAGCATGCTTAAGGTATTTCATATGTGCAGCCATGAGATTGATCAAAGCTTGATGCCATGCTACTTGTCATAGTTGCCAAAACTTGACTATGTTGCCATGTTTGTGCCTAGAACGAATTATGTATTGGATTGTATGATTAGGGCTGATTTTGGTGATGAAAAGCATGATCTATTGCTTCTGTGCAATGGCCTAGAGGATGGCCAAATGTTTTTCAAAAAAAAAGAGAGAGAACCCTAGAGCAATGGTGCTCTCGGCTAGGCCAAAACCTTGGGTTTTGGTGGATTTTCTTTAGCTTTTCGATGTATTGATTTGTTGCTGCTTGTTTCTGGAATTTCTACCATATTTGTGAAGCTTGTGTGATGCCATGATCAGTAGGTTAATGTTTGCCAAATGACCCTAGGTTTTATGTATGAAAACCATGATTTTATGCTAAATTTGTCTAGGTTATCACATGATTTTAACATGCAATTTGTGACATGATTAGTTCTGGATTTTTGGAGAGTATATGCTTATGTTTTTTGGCTGGACATTGACTTATGAAGTTGAGATGGAAGGAAGGAAAAGTTTTGAAAAGGTTTGATATGCTTGAGAATATGTCTAAGTGCCTTGGTATGACTTATAGGTTGCCTGTCTTGATTATTGCCAAAAGGTCGCTCACCTAGCTGTATTTCCTTTTGGTGCTCTGATTTCTACTGTCATTTAAGTTGTATAAGTTTTGTGAAAATGTTAAGACTCTAGGTTGACTCAATAGAGCCTTTAACAAAGAGAAATGAGAACTTAATCGCTTGCAAGTAAAATGTGAATAATTGGACATAGGTCTAGTGAAGACTATGGGCGATGAGAACGATGGTACCGTTAGAGACAAACGGTTACTTGTACGCGAGGGTATTTTGTGGGTTGTACGGTGTGTCTCCACGTGATTGGTTGACTGCGGTCACCTTGTGATTCTGTGGACGGACGGTGTGTCCGGCGGACGGTGTGTCCCCCCACATGAATGAGGGTTGTACGGTGTGTCCCCTCCGAGAATTGTTCATCTGCAGATGATCGTGAATATGGCCATTGGTGTTGAGGTGGTTGTGCGAATGGTGAGGTCTTTAGCCTAACTGAGACTTAGGAGACTGACCGTGACTTAACTTAAGAATTGCTCCTTATTGTACCTTGTTATTTACGAGTATTACTTGGATATGTGAATGTTATATGAGAATATGAGATCTGACCCTGTTGTTTGTTTATGTGTTATTCTGGGGGGGGGGGGAGATGGTGAAGACCAAGAGTGCAGTGGTCTCATGGACGATAGATTTACCTGACCAGCATAAGGACAACGCCTGGCAGTCCGACTCTGCCAAGGTACGTCGCATCTACGTCGGCAGCGCTACAATCACGGGACGTGACCGGCATGGGAACGTCGTCGAGACTCAGAGCATGGAGTGGGGCAAGGTCAAGATGCCCTTTGTACCTTGTCGCTTCTTACATCCAGGAGACGAGGGTTCGTGCTCGAACTCTCCACAGAGGGTTGCAGGAGGGGAGGTTTCTTCACGGGCGCTCGGGGCACCAGATTGGTGGGCACGCATTGGCGACTTTCCAGCTCCGCCTCTAGAGTCGCCCTTTGTACCTTGTCGCTTCTTACATCCAAGAGACGAGGGTTCGTGCTCGAACTCTCCACAGAGGGTTGCAGGAGGGGAGGTTTCTTCACGGGCGCTCGGGGCACCAGATTGGTGGGCACGCATTGGCGACTTTCCAGCTCCGCCTCTAGAGTCCCTTCCAGCTCCTGCTGAGCCTATGGAGGCCTTTGCTCCACGGTATGTTGCAGCAGCTGATGCACCTAGGGATGCCGAGACGGAGGGGCGTGGAGATGCACCAAAGGTCAGGGCTCCGGTGAAGAAGCGCCAGAGATAGTGCGGTTGGCTCGACGAGTGACTGATATTGCCATGCTGGGGGTTGAGTGTTCGTGGTGTTGAACTATCTTTTATCAGTTTTGTTTTCCGGTTTTGATGTATTGTTGACATAGGGCTTTAGCCCAAGGATTCATTTATGTATTTGATTATGGTTCCTTTTATTTACAAGTTATTTTATTCAGAAATACATGTCTTATTTATTCCGCAGATTTATATCGTAAAGTTTTCAAGAGTTTCGTAATAATTGAACTTTGGTCATTAAGTAAAGATTAATAATTGAACGGCGAAAATTCTTTACGAAAATGGTGATGTTTGGTTTACTGTGTGACACTCGAGAAATCGGGGCGTTACAATCCTCATAATACTTGTTAGGATAAGTCCACATAATACTTGTTGGGAGAAGGCCTGTAGAATACTTGTAGGGAGAAGTCCTGTAGAATACTTGTCATAAGAGAAGTCCTTGATACTTGTTAGTGAAAATCATGGTGCTACCAAGGACTGGACGTAGCCACATCGTTTTTGGGTGAACCAGGATATATCGCTCAGTGTGCTTATCGTCTGTTTCCTTATTACAATTTCCCGGAAAACTTATAATTGTTTGAAAACTAAAATTTGGGGAAAGACAATTAAAACCCTCCTTTATTGTGTTTCTTTTTTGATAGCGGTTTTGTCTTGCTGGTTAATTTGTTGTAAAAGAAGTTTAGCTTAACTATGGTTGTAATTAAGGATGGTATGTTGTTTCTCTTCGGGAAAATTGATTTTTGTTAAGTTAAAATCTCTCATGAGTTTTATTTGAGGTGTGTTAAAGTGGAGTTTGAGCAAAAGTTTATTAGATTGGTGTTGAAAGAATTGACTACAAGTTTTCGAAATTTACTTATGGACGTGTTGGTACTTAGTTTTAAATGATATTTTAGCCATAGAAAGGTTGAGACCTTGCTTAACAGTCGTGTTGATATTCGAGTCGGTTATGATATGCCTTAGACCATGACTTAGTTAGTTAACTTAGATAGTGGCTATGTTAAGTGTATTTGTGAAAGGTATGATTGTACGAAGAGAAAGAGAATGTTTGTTTCGGAGCTAAAGAACGTAAGGAAAGTGAGCCGGTACGAGCGAGGATGTGATCGAATCGGAGTTGCAACTTAGGAAGGAAAGCGCCTAAGGTCCTCGCACTTTGCTTCATGCTAATTGATTAAATGGCATGTGTTGATAATGATGTTGTGTGTGGGTCATTGTCGAGTAACATAATAAGTTGTGATACTACGATGATTTATGTTGTATACCATATAGGCATGTCCATTGGGCGGGTTCGATCGGTTCCGAGCTTAACCTTCGGCTTTGGTCAGTTGAAAATCACCAAAAGCAATAATCTGCCGCTGACAGTGAAGATGACACAAGTTACTCGGTTCGATTTTGCCCGGATCACGATTTCGAAAAGTCGGCCTGGGCAGGTTGCGAAAACATAAAATAAAACATGACAAGAGTAGAGAAGAAAATGAGCCCAAGAAAAAAAATGTTGTTACAATAGAAATCAATGACACAAAAACAAAAATGATGTTATAGAGGTTTTGACAAAGAAAACAAAGCTATGATACAACAAATTACATTTGGATCTTGATCTCTCGATTTCTCAATCTTCATATTTCGATCACTCTCCTCACTCTCGATCTTCTTCGTCATCTCTTTATCTCTCGGCCGAATCTAGATCTTCGCGAGGTGGTTGTGTGAGAGAGAGGAACGAAAACATCAGAGGCAGGGTGGAGCAATGCAATTTCGAGCAGATCCAGTGAAGATTCCATCATGCAAAATCTCATGAAAGGGTGGGAGAATTATGAAGAGATTAAGGCTAGAATTACTGGTGGGTGGCGATGATGAGAGGTTCGAGAATGGAGCCATCGCAATCTCTGTTTGGGTGTCAGTGGTGGTCGTGGATGGCTGGTTTGGTGAGAAGTGGTAGTGGAGGCGTGGTGAGAAATAGTGGTAGCGGCTGGGAGGCACAATGGCTGCCATGGTTTTTTTGGGGGAGATAATGGGTATTTATTTTATTAGGTTAGGGTTAGTGGGCCTGGGTTTGTTTGTTTTTTTATTTATTTATTCAAACTAGTTCGGTTGGTGTAACACCCCGATTTTCGGGTGTCACTTAAGTAACTCAAAAATAAACTTTACGCGGAAAACAGGTATTATTTTTTTCGTTTGATTCTTTTTCTCTTTTTAAATAGAGTGATAGAAAATAAAGACATAACCCAGCAAACTAAAACTAACCGATGTACATCATATAAACATGTACAGCCTCAGCTGCACTCCAACGTCACGCGCCCTCGCAGTGACTCCAAAGTAGTGTGCCCGTAGGCAAATATATACAGATCCAGAACATGAGTGATAAAGTTATAAATACAATCCTCCAGGAGAAATTCGGCCTCAAAATGGCCTAAGCAAAGACCCCTACCGTCCGACTGACTCACTGTGATCCCTCAGTAAGAGAACCAAACAAAAAGCCATGCGTCGGGAACCTACCGTGTCCCAAAAGCAAAACGAATCAGAGCTCTACACAAAATATGACGCCTGCCTAAACCTACCCTCCCAGTACCGCTCAAAGCTCCTCCTCCTCCTCCTCGTCGCTCGGCGAGTAGCTGTCAACGTCGGTGTCGGAGTCAGAGTCCACCATGATCATCTCAGTATCCAAGTCCACGACCTCCCTTCTGATTGACCTGCGTACAACCCTAGTCGAGCCCATCTCAACATCTACCTCCTCAGAAAGGACATCCTCCTCCACCACATGAACCCGGGGTTCCACGCTGTAGCCGCGTGATGGAGTAAACGGAAAACGACGAGAGGCAGATGGAACAACAGGCTCCCTCTTCGGCTCCACGAGCCTCGAGGACGACGCAACGTCGGTAGGATCGACAGCAGTAGCAGGAAGTAGCGCGACAGGTGCATCAATATCAGCCTCGATCTCGGATGGGTCCTCATCATCGGATGAAGATGAAGGTGGTGCAGGTGGTAAGTTGAAGCTCAGCTCCATGCGTCGTAGAACTCCCTTCGTCAGACGTCCACGCTCGTCAGTACGGTACTCCATGACCCTTCCCCGATACGTCGCCCGATAATCCACAAGATCGATCACCCAAGCGGTGGGGGCATGTCGGTCAACCAGCTCAAACCTGATCCCCCCCGAGGGAGAGACCATCGAAAACCAGTCCGCCATCGACATCTGGCAGCAGGCCGACCGCCCAAACACAAACATGAAACCAAAGCCAAGGCGCTAGGGTCAACTCACAGAATAGAGTTATTATACAGACAACATGTGATTGGGGTATAGATATATATGTTTAGGTATATATATAAATATATTCCTAGCATGTTATCGGCTCTAACAGTAATTCGATAATTCCAAACAGCATACAATTCCAGTCAAGGTGAATGTATGCGTGAAATACAATTCAATATGATCCGGATAGTTGTTTGGGATGGACACCAACGAGTCTGCCCTACACCAGCCTCGTGTCGACAACTCTGCTCGGGTGTCGCCTACAACCCATGCATAGTCAGATCAGTCCCAACCACCCTAGGTCGTACCACTCTGCCCGCTATGCCGAAGATACACCCAAGTGTTCTTTGTAACACCTGTATTCGATTAATTAATAATCGGGTAAATTATAAATTTTAGTCAGGAGAAATTAATATTAGAATAGTATTAATTTTAATAGTATGTAATTAATTAAGAGGGTTTAGTTTTGTGATGGTAATAGTATTAATGGAATTATAATATATTGAAAATAGGGTTAAGGTGGAAAAAGGGTAGGATGGAGATTTAAAAAGGAAAAAAAAAGGGTTTGGGAAAAAAGGAAAGAAAGAAGGCCGTGCGTGTGAGAGGTAGCAGGAGGAGAAGGAGAGAAAGAGTAGTGTGTGCGTGAAACCTCAGAAAGGGAGGGAGAACGGTTCCGTTTCAAAGATTTTGATCAGGGAACTCGGAGCTGCACTCAATCCAAAGGTAAGGGTGGGGTTTTGAGTTTCTAATGGGATTTTGGTGAATGATATGTGGATTTGGGGATGTATAATTGTTGTTGTTAATGATGCTCTGGAAATCTGAAATTGAATCCAATGATTTTGGGGATTCTGGGTGATTGAATGGGGGAGGAAAAATCTGGAATTGGGGTTCACAGATTCTGGATTGAAATCCTGGACTAAATTTCTGGTTTTAATTTCTGGTTTGCCATGGTTTTCTGTTTTGAATTTCTGTTTTGAGTTTCTGTCTTGAATTTACGATTGTTGTACCTGTGGTCTGGTTGATGGGATTCATGATACATGGATTCTGTGATGCTATCAATGTATGCAATGATTCATAGGAAACTTTGCTAAATGGCTAGGTACTATATGATTTATGCACAGATTTGATGATGCTGTGCTGCTGTCCAAAATTTTCTGGGCTGCACAGTACACTTCGAGACCTGTTTTCGCCCAGTTAGAGTGCTCAAATGAAGATGTGATCAACTAAGAAATTGTAGGACTTTAAGTTAGCTTTCTAGGCATATAAAATACATGATTTTTGGTTCAGTAACGAATTCATGAGACCGCTTTTAGTGGCTGGTGTTCCTGCTGTTTTTCCAGATTACGGAAATTCTGATTGTTTTGAGGGCTGGACAGTACACTTCGAGACCTGTTTTCGCCCCGTTAGAGTGCTCAAATGAAGATGTGATCAACTAAGAAATTGTAGGACTTTAAGTTAGCTTTCTAGGCATATAAAATACATGATTTTTGGTTCAGTAACGAATTCATGAGACCGCTTTTAGTGGCTGGTGTTCCTGCTGTTTTTCCAGATTACGGAAATTCTGATTGTTTTGAAAATATAATTAGATTTAGCTTACATGTTGTATGAAAGTTAATGTCTTTATGTGCCATGTATTAGCTATGAGGATTATGCATGTGGCTGAACACCTTTAGCATGAAATCCATAATTTATTTACCATATGTGATAGCTTCTTCCATGATTGCATGCTTAAGTGAGTTGTTTCATTGATTTGTTGCCAAAATTGCCTAAGATGTCAGGGTAATTGTATAGTTGATAAAAATGCATGTGTGCTGAATTGTGTTGTTTTAAGTGATGTTAGTGATGTAGTGATATAGGCGCAATGCCTCATGAGTGTTAAACTTTTTATCACTCTGATATTTGCAATACATATACTGTTTAGAATTGGGGTGTTACATTCTTCGATGAAGGTCGTCCCAACCTTCGTTTCCAAGATTCTATTCTTTCTAAGTTTGCCAAAAATCCCACCAAACGTACTCCCGGGGAAAGTCTAAGTATTCAAACGATAGCTAAGTCTCAAACCTCATGTCTGAACTTGCCTAGGGTTGTTCATCCAACCCGAAAGATCAAAAGGAATCAGTTCAGTGATTCTTCGCTCCGAAATCGCGTCAAGGCGCACCATTTAATACAACATCAATATCATAAGTTATGAAACAACATAGCAATAATTCATCATCATATTCAATATCAAAGCAATGTACAAGTCGAATTTATCGACGCCTATCATGCAATATTAGCTAATAGGTAAGTTGCCCTAACCTCGAGTTGCTCCAGCCTCGTGGTTTAGGTTTTCCTCACAGTATAGCTCCGTAGTACCCGAAGTTCCTTCAACTGAACCTTGGAGGAAACAAAGCAGAAATCAAAACAAAATCGATTAGCTCGATCACAACACAGCTAATTAACGATAGACAAAGCGTTTGAAGCTTCAGAGTACAACAATCGAGCACGAGAGGACGAGTTATCGCAAAAACGAAATTCCCCCCCCCTTAAAACATGCTCTCGGGCTCTCGGCCACTTAGGAGAAAAGGGTTCCGGCGCTTTTTCTTCGATCTAATTTAATTCCTAGGTAGTTTTTCAGATCCTCGGCGACTCGATCGAAATCGGCGCACAACGGCGAGTGTTCTAGGTTGTTGGGTAAGTATAGAAGGTAGTTCAAAAGAAAAATCGGGAAAATCGGACAGTTTTACGAAAAGCTCGGAACTTTGAGCTCAAAAAGAGATAAAGAAACGCGATAAAAAGAATGATCAGAAGTAAGAATCAAGTAGATTACCTCTGTGCCGTGAAATAGAGACAAACAGCTCGAAGATCGGTCAAGAAACGACGAAGTTCTTCTCCTCTCCTTTCCTTCCCGAACTCGCGACCTCAAGGTGGTGGAATGGTGAGTTTTTGTGATTTTTTTACTATTTATAGGAGAGTGAAATCGCGGAAAAGTGAATATTTCGCGATTCCGATTTTTGCAGCACGTTCATCGGTGAATTCTAAGTGAGATTTTGGCGACAAAATTCCATAACTCAAAACAAGTCTCTTGAATTTGAGAAAAACGATCCAAAAGCGGTGTAAGTTAATTTGCCCCGAAAAACTACTTTTTGCTGTGAAAGTCGGATGACAAAACTTCGTCCTGAAGAAAGATTGGAAACGTCGAAAGAAATCTAGCAGCGCCGATGGAAACTTCGTTAGAAGCTCCAAATAGAAAAAGTCTTCATTCAGCGTTGGAATTTAGGGTTTTTAAAGAAAAGAATTTAGCGTCGTCGGACTTCCGAGAAGTGAAACCTATCGTGCGTACAGTCCAGAGTTCCGAAATGAAACACTGGTCGAAGGAAAAATAAAGAGAACTTCTTATTTTTCCAAGGATTCGGAATTTCGCTTAAACGTTGCTTTAAGAGCGGAATTAGCCTATTCTGGACACTCTCACCATAAGGCGGGTGTGCAGACGACTCGCACTAACTCCTAAAACGACTATGGTACTATCCTCAAGCAATTCCTGAACTTTCTTCTTCATTAAACTTTCCCAAACTGTAAACTCCTGTCACGCTTACACCGGTCCTACGCGTGAGTCGGAAATTAAACATTAAATCCAGTTCTGCAAATCCGGGTCTTACAGTTGGCTTGGAGCTCAAACCGCAACTGACTAGTCCAAACCACCAGAAACTGATTTTTTAAACCGAAAAGCCCATTTTCTGGCCCGACCAATCCGATTTTGCAAAAAATACTCGCTTAGGCTGGTTCGATTCGGGCCGGTTCATCTTGGACATCCCTAATACCTCATATGCTTGTTGTGTTTTTGCGCGTCGATGAATCCTGATTGAGGCAATCTAAGTGCTTGATTGAATTGTTGCTGTGAAAGCCTGTGGGTATATGTGAGTTTGTAGCTATGAAAGCATGTTGATATTTGTGAGATGTTTCTACCAGAACATGTAGTGTAAGCATAATGATTTGATATGATATATATCTTAGGAGCTTTTAATCGATTGATATCGAATATGAGACTTTTGGGGAGCAATGGCCATGCCTAAAGGGCAATGTGGTGCAGACATCGGTGGGAGTGGTCTTGATTTTTGGAAGAACTCGAATTCGTAAAAAGAGGTCTTCATTTTCGTGATTTATTATTGGCATCATATCATTCATGCATTGTGACGCGACTGGTGGGGTCGTGGTTTATCAGGACGTTAGTGACAACGTGCCTGTGTAAGTTGCATTCACTAGGCAGAGGTTGATACTGGAGTGGGTATCGGACCGACTGAGTGTTTGTCCCGCCTATCGTGTGTGGAGTGTGTGGAGCTAGCTTTATATTCGGATCATTTGATGAACATTGCATGTGCAAGGGTATATAGACTAACCTTATGGTTGACAATGGATTGAGACTTTATTTTAATAGAAAATTGAGCTTGATTTGAGGTTATTGTGCTATGTAATTTGATTGTTACGAGTGTTGGAGAGGTTTGTCAGGGACAACTCTCATTCTATGACGCAAACCACGTGATCGATAAATCAAAGTAAGTTTGAAATGAAATGACATGTGAATATATTATATTGCATGAGTACATATAAGTATGTGGTTGTATGTATACTGCCTTACTCTCATTCTATGATGCAATCTGGAAGTTGACCCTGGCACGCCATTGTTTGTATGTTTGTGTTTCGGCACCGACGACTCCCAGATGATGGACGACGACATGATCAAGTATCGTGCTTTTGGGGGAGTCAGAGTGGGGCTGCCTAATGAGGAGGATCCATCAACATTGTTGATAGATACGGTAGATGGTGCAATAGGTATACGAGTCGGACGATTGGGATGCAAAAGGACACTCCTGAAATTGGATCGATTGCGAGTCCGACCAGGAGATATTGCATTTAGCCCTTACTCGAGTGCTACCTTTGAGAGGTGAGTTTTTTCTTCTACAACTTTGGAGTGAATGATAGAGCCTTTATTAATGAACACAGAGTCAGCAACGGTATCAACATTGGAGGTTATGGAACCAATCAACCCGCTTGTTCTGTCCGGTGAAGTATACTATGAGCCCATTCGTGGGATCAACTACGTGTCTACTGATACTCGAGCAGTATTGCATATCATATTGGATAACGATTATTCGACTGACAAGGAGAGCCTTCTGTGACGGAGTACAGTCTTGGGAGGGGCTAGAGCCTTTGGGTAGAGAGCTCACCATTGTTGGTTGATGCTTGTAGGATGATCATATGAGTGTGTAATCTCTTGGTTCATAGAAAGGGTAGGTTCCGATGTTTTGCAATTCTATGGTCTATCGTGCGTGGAGATCACAAGGAACTTGTCTGGCATAAGAAGACTTTAGTATTTCTTTTTTGAAGATTCATTTGTACGTATATTTATGGTTATAAAGTTATCTATTATTGGGTAATTACTATGCAATTTCTAGAGCATGTTTTGGAAGAAAAGTATATTTACATTTTTGGACTCTAGAAGATTAGTCAGCATATTTTATTTGTGTAAAGGCTATATTAAAATGACCCTCAAAAATCGGGGCGTTACAGTATTCACAGGATAGGAGTTGCACTACGATTGACATAACCTTCAAGGCCGCACGGAACAAGAAGAGGTTGAAATTGTTTATACCACGTAGAATAATTCGTAAGGGTGTTAAGTTTAACACCCACACCACTCAATTTCTCACCCCACTTTAATGTAATAAAATATTAAAATGTCCTTACTTAAATTCACTACCGGGTTCTGAAAACCCGGACACGTAACAAGTTATTGTTTTGAGAAATAAACCCGGAACATAACTACCATTTTCTTCCTAGATCTAAAACACGATATGCATTTTCAAATATTCCGAGATTATAATTCCCGGAATACAAAGTTTCATTGTTTCTCTGTTTAAGCTTTTCTTTCTCTCTTTCCTTCTTTGTTTCACACTTCCCCTTCCAATCCCTTACCTTTTCACTCTGTTTGGAACAAAAACATAGCACCGCAACATTATCAAGAGGCTTGTGAAGGGCAAAGCCATAGAGTTTGGAGTGTTGTAGACACTGTTCTTTCCAGACAAGAAAAACAATTCAAGTCCCACATCAGTGAAGATTTCGTTTCTTCTTTCTAAAACAAAAAATAACACATCCGGGTTTTAAATCTTGTACCCTACCATTTATCCGAGTTATAAATCACGCATACACTTTCCCGTTTGAATGTTATGAAATCTTCAGGAACCTTTGGCATTACAAAATTCAATCATGGAAAAGCTGGAACGTTTAGGTAAAGAGAGTATCTGCTGCTTAACTTTCTCCATGTTAATATCTGAATATCGCAGCCAAAAAGCTGTACATATTTTCATCTGCTCCAAGACTGCTGCATTTGCTAACACGAATTTCACCAGAGAAAGCTCATGCTCTTTCACATTAAATCCATTAAACTGAAATACTTTGAAGCTTGACAAAAAGCAAACAGGTACTGCTGGAGCCTTCAAGACATCTTCATTTAAGTCAGATACTCCCTGAAATTATATTTTTTACAGTGAGTCATTGGTCAATTAATCATGATGTGTACTTATAGCTAACAAATTAACACATAAACTAAATTAAAGCACTTTGAATTGTTATGTAAAGATAGAGAAAACTCACGTTAAGCAAATCAAGATTGCTAAGAAATGGGGAATGGTGGAGCAAGTGAAACAGAGCTTCACCGGTAACCTCGTTTAGTTGCAGATAAGTCAACTTTCCAAAGGCAGGCAAATGAGTGAAGACATCTTTAGCATGGATTAAGACCTGTATGGCAACCAAAAAACAAAATATTCACATTCAAATTAAGAAAAGAGATAGGTCCTAACTCGTAAAACATCAGGAAATTAGGTTCTATTGTCTAGATTATAGAATTAAACCTTTGTTTTTTCGGGGGCAAAAGATATATATCATTGGATAAGTAGATTTGATGAGAACAAACCTCTCTTTAATATGACAAATCAACATAAACCAATCAAACTAAACCACCCCAAAGACCACACTTAGAGAACGTGTCTCGTTAAAACTTTCATAGAAATAATTTATTGGAATAAAAATTTAGTAAAGGAAAAAGAGTACAACATCTTCTAATGGTGTCTTTGAAACTCTCTACCAATACAATAGTTGGTATGGAGATTTGAAGAAAAGTGAGAGAAAAGAAAAAAAATATGTTTATAAAATGACATAAATATTCTTCAATAAATATAATATCATAAATAAATTTTCTACTAAAAAATAAAAATAAACTTTTCAAATGAAAAACAAGTTTTAATGTTTAATTAAAATTTACTATGCAAAAACATGTAACACTACTATTCCGTTTTGGATATCTACATAATTGTCATTCATATTTCATGAAACCCAAGCATACCTTGTAAAACAACAATTTCAGTCGCTCCACTTGATGGAATTGTCTGAGAAACATTTGTGCTTGAAACACTAGTTTTTCCATTGATAATCTGTCCTTTCTATCTTCATCAACAACAATCACAGCAGAAGCACTGCGAATCGATGACGGATGAAGCAGATTGATCTCTTGTTCAAGATCACCCTCATAAGAGAAATCGGTTAGTTTAGAACTAAAATCCTTGATGGCAGGTTTACATTTTCCATTTGAGTGGGTGTTCCAAATGGCTATGGAAAACTTTTCAAGTAGAGGTGCTTGAATACTAATGTCCTGCATTGTTAACCACTCACACCCTCTAGCTTCAAACACTTTGAGAACGGGGAAGCTGAGAGTTATGTCTTTGGAATCAGTAGGGGAATCACTCACTAGTTTCACCCCCGAAATGCTAAAACTTTGAAGGTTTGGGAGAAAAGCAGAGATGGGAACATTTAGAGTGCATTTCATTTGAAGCTTCAATTCTACAAGAGAATTGCAGCTAAATAGGGAATGTGAAGAAAGAAGGACTTTATCATAACACTGAATGTGAAGCTTCTGGAGTCCTCTATGTAAAACAGAAGAGATCCATGCATTCACCTGAGATGAGTCATGATTAAAAGATGTTAAACAAAGAGAGAAACTCTGGATGGTTGAATTAGCAAGGTGAAGAAGCACTCTGTTCACAAAACACACAAACTGCTCTCTCTGCATTTTCTTGCCATGAAACAGCAAACTGTCATCAAACTTAAGATTTATTATTGATGTCCAAGCATCAATCCACCTTCTTGATAACACACCAGTCTGAACTGATTCAATAGTTGGAAGGAAAGAGAGTATGTGACCCAGAATGCTTTCATGCAAATTGCTAATCATGTCTATTTCTCCAACTGCCGTCGCAGCATCTGAATGCACCATTAGATATGAGTGTAAAATATACTACATATTATAAAGTGAATGAATACGTAATCACATGCCTGAAAAATAAATGTCTCACAACGCTAGAGTGGATGAGAGAATGTGTTATTTTGAAAGCATTCAGAGGAGTACAATACTTATACACACCCAATACAGATTTCATTAGCATCATCTCATTTTCCAGTTGGTTCGTTTTTATTGGACAGACGTAGAGTGTTGAACTTTCAAAAGGAACATATTGCTAACTTTTACATCAGTGGAGAAAATGACAAAACAAATCATAAAGGGAAGCAGAAAATTAAACTGCTGATTGTGAGAGTGAGTGGCTATCTAACACAGTTTATCTTAACTTAATTGAATTTTTTCGAACAGGTTTGATTAATCTTAATCTATATATGGACTAACTTGAATTTATTCTTCGTTCACAAGGAAATTCAATTTTGCTCACGTTTGCGATGACGCCTCAAGTTTGAAAATGCAGCATTATTAGTTAGTACAGTATTAAAGTACTGGACCCGTACTGGACCCGTACTGGACCCCTTTTTTTTTTTTTTTTTTGTCTAATGCTGAGTCAAAGTCAGGTACTTCTTTGGACTCTGCTTCTTTGTCTTTGACGATGGCCATGAGTCCTTGAACTTCACCATCAGAGTCAACATCCTCTGACTCTGATTCGTCAAAAGTCACCATCAGACTTTTCTTGGTCTTGAAGTGCTTCTTTAGCCTCTTGTCCTTCTTCAACTTTGGACAATCACTTTTGTAGTGCCCTGATTCTTTGCACTCGAAACATGTGACTTCCTTGATTGATGACTTCTTCTGGCCTGAGGATTCAGACTTTCCTTTGGCCTTTCCAGAGCCTCTGTACTTGCTCTGCTTGTGCTTCCAGATGCGGTTGAGTCTCTTAGAGATCAGAGTCAGCTCATCTTCATCAGAATCTCCTGATGCTTCTTCAGATTCTTCTGCTTCAGCTTGGAGAGCTTTTGACTTCTCAGCTTTAGCGTTCTCAGATTTGGATTTCAAGGCTATAGACTTCTTCCTCAGAACTTGCATCTCTGAGCGTTTCAGCTCATGACACTTCAGTACGCTGATGAGTTCTTCTAAACTCATACGCTCAACATCTCTCGTAAGCTCTATTGAAGTCACCAAGGGCATCCAGCTTTCAGGAAGACTTCTGATGACCCTTATGACATGATCTTTTGTTGTGTACCTTTTGTTGAGATGTCGTATTCCAGCTACAAGCAACTGGAATCTGGAGAACATTTCTTCAATGGACTCGTTTGGTTCCATGATGAAGGATTCATACTTTTGAATCAAGGACAGCGCCTTCGATTCCTTCACTTTCTTGTTTCCTTCATGAGACATCTTTAAAGATTCAAAGATGCCCTTAGCAAACTGACGATCTGTAATCTTCTGGTACTCTTCATAGGAAATAGCACTTAGAAGAATTGCTCTTGCTTTGTGATGTTGTGAGTACAGCTTCTTTTGCTCTGCAGTCATCTCTGACCTTGGAATCTTCTTGCCTTCTGCATCAACTGGACGCTCATAGACATCCACAATAATATCTCAGAGATCTGCATCGAAACCCAGAAAGAAACTTTCAAGTCTATCTTTCCAATATTCGAACCTTTGATCGTCGAACATGGGAGGCTTTGCATTGTATCCATCTTTCTGTGTTTCACTGGTGGTAGCCATTGTTTTTCACACCGGCCCGGATCACTGAACACTGTTAGGTGTGGTAATCAGAACCTGGCTCTGATACCAATTGAAGGTATGAAAAACGGTAGAAGGGGGGGTTTGAATAACGTTTTCAAGATAAAACTTCAACCTTAAGATTTTAACAAATCTTTTCGAGACACAAGGGTGCTTAAGATAAAAGATAGAAAAGCACACAAGGATTTTATCCTGGTTCACTTGATAAATCACTCAAGCTAATCCAGTCCACCCGTTAAGGTGATTTCTTCCTTCTTAGAATGAAGGCAATCCACTAATCAGGTATATGTTACAACTGCACTTGAAACCTACAAGTGACTAACAATACACTGATTTAGCTCACACTAAGATTCACTCTCTTAGTCTACTTTAGGATCCGATCAACCTTGATCTCCTAAAGGAAAACTATACAACTGTATATGAAGTTCTTGTATACACAGAAATTGCTTCTAAAAAGCTTATAGTAAACACAATGAAATTCAAGATGAAAGAAAGCTTGGAAGGTTTGAATATTGCTTGCGCGTGTGTAAGTTCTTCTAGCCGTTTCTTTCAATCTTCAGCCTCTATTTATACTCCAAGGATTAGGGTTTGAACGTTGCATGGGAATGCTACCGTTGGAGGGAAGTTCTGGAAATTCCAGCTTCTGCTGTGGCTGAGAATGTAGGTTAGGTCATCAGGATAGTACATCTGCTTTTGTCCTTTGGAAACTGACTTGACCTTTAACCTCGTTTGACTTCTGATTAGAGGAGCGCTTCGTGTTGGAACTTGTGAAGCTGGTTGATCAGAGTCAGAAGGAAGCTTGGATCCTCTAACCGCTGTACCTTCTGATCTTCACTTCAGAGGATCAGTACATGGTCTTCAGAGCCAGTTGCTTCTGGACTTCAGAGTCTTCACTCTTCAGCTTCTGGATCTTCAGAGTCTTCTACACCATCAGAACATCTGAGCCTTCAAAGTATCTTGGTTGTCAGAACGTCTGGATCATCAGAGCTTCAAGTGAGCTGAGTCCTTATCAGAGCTTAATTTACTTCAGATCTTCTGAAGCTTTTCTACTATTCAGACTGAACATAGAGATTGCGAAAGCGTTGCTAGGATCACTCTTTAAGCACAGTGCTTCTGATTTGTGTGAGTTTGTGACAAGGTCAGAACCTGTTAAGAGCACACTCAGAAAACACGTTAGAGTACCATAATTGTTCATACCAAAAAGTTAACTTGTAATCATCAAAACATAGAGTTGTACTTCTAGATCAAAACTTGATCTTACAACGCACGCACACACTCACGCACGCACCCACGCACCCACACACCCACACACACACACACACAACGCACGCACCCACGCACAACGCACGCACCCACACACACACACACACACGCACGCACACGCACGCACACAGAGGAGTTCTAACTTTTACTGATTTCCATTATTTAGTTCAGTATTTTACTTTTATCCATGAAATTTTGTTTTGTCATGGTCTATGTTTCTTAACTATTGCAAATTTTTAGCAAATTGGTTTTGCTTGGTGCAGGTTTATTGTGCCTCTGATTCGGGTTTTGGATTTTGTCAGTGTCTTGGGGAAGGTTGCGCCTGCAAGATGTTTGATGAAATTAACTGAGAATTCCGACAATGCTTGGTGTGTTTCTTCTCAAGGGGGTGTCACTGCCTTGTTGAATATTTGTGAGAATTTTGTTTATCAGGCTTGTGAAATCAAAGGAGGAAGCAATTCAGTTGAATTCCATAGCGTTCATTGAGAGCAACGCCTCTGGAGATGAAATGGTTAGGCAGATGGTGATCAGAGAGGGTGGAATCTGTGCTTTTGTTGTAGATATATATTATATTATATTATCCTTTACTTTTTTTTTTGTATAAGCATTATATTATCTTTACTAAACTGTTCAGTTAACTTATTGTTGAATCCATAAATGCGTGGCATAAAAAAACCAGCGGTCGTGAGAAAAACGTCACAAATAGCTATCTCTTGTACTGAATCTATTCAGAAAATACAACAGACAATTTCAGTTGTCAGTTTCTCTCTTCCTTACATCTAATTCTAAGAGAAAATAAAATAACCATCAATAATTAACACACTGGGCCAATACAGACCAATAACCACGTGAGCTTTCGAACAAAATTCATTGATACTGTTCGGTGTATTGAACCTAGTGAATTTAAAGGCAAGGACTTGGTCAGATCATATTATACTGGAGGCTCGGGACCCTTGCTCATGCTAAGGAAATATGGATTCATGTTGGGAACAATAATTGGAAGGACGGATTGTCAATTGTTCAAAAGCTAGTGAAATCTGTCTTTAAATGTGGTGAATATTGGTGTTATGCAGATGGTATGCTCGTTTATATATCTACTCCTTATCGTTGATTTTAGTCCATTTCCTTGAAAACTAATCTTTCACTAAAAAAACAAAAAGTGAGTGACTGAAATAGAATAGACAAAATATGTGTTATGACTATGAGATTCATGAACAGAAATGGAGTTTGACATCTCTTTTTTTTTTTGGAAATAAATTAAATAATATCCCAATCAAAAATTAAATAAGTCTATAATAATCACAAATTTTCTCTACTAAAAATGATAAATTTTATTCCATAATTATCTTCACATTACATGTTCAATTGGAAAAAAATTAAAAAAACAAAAAAATCAAATAAAATACACATATAGAAAGGGAAGAAGATCCACTGCCAGTAATATTAAGTTTGGCAACATGGTGGATTTTTGGATAAAGGGGAGACATTGCGATTCCGCAAATGCCTTCTTCTGAATATCCACCTCTCGGAAGCCTAATATAACCTCCTTCTCCCCAGTCGGTGCCCCACGAGTTTTTTCCAATCCAATATTTCAAACCATCTTTATCAATACCAAAACCAACAAAGGTTATGGCATGATTCAGGTATGTTCCACATTGTCCTCTGAAAATTCCCCCTGAGTAGTGCTTGAAATCGTCTCCTGCGGCATCAATACCAACTATCACGGGTTGCTTGGCCACCGCTTGGATGAGCGCCTCTTCATTGTTTGAAGAGACCCACTTATAGCCGTGAATCGGAAAAGAAACTCTTTGAGAGGCCTCCTTGAAGCGACATGTTCCAGCCGCCTTCTCATAAGGGTAACCTGCCTCAGTAGAGATGCCACCCCGTCTTGTAACGTAGTCAAATGCTTCTTCAGAAAATCCACCCTTGAATCCATCGCTCCTACCACCTTTGACGCAATCAATCAGTTGTTGCTCCGAGAGGGACACGAGTGTGCCACTAGCAATCTGGAGCGCTCCCTCTAATGCCGCCACGGCAGCAAATGCCCAGCAAGCACCTAATACATAAAAAAAGTGATTACAAAGGGGAAAGTGAATAAATATTAGTATACACTACAAAAATATTATTTTTAGTGGTATTGATATTATTAAATTGTGGCCTTTTTTTTCTTTAATACCGGTTTTGTATACTACAAATTGCTTCAACAATTACTAACTTCTTTTAAATGCCACAAAATACATCAATAGACTCAAATTTTACTAATGGAACAATATGCACAAAATTCAAATTAAGTGTTACTCCTCACAATATTGAATTAACCAATAAAATAAATACGACTTTTCAATAATTGATTATCCATACACATTTTTTTTCTAGAGTTAAATTCATTAAGAAAACTAGCTAGCTAGATGATCATAATGTATATACCAAAAGGAAAACAATTAAGCTCAATAAAAAAAATGAAGTATAGTTTTTAACCACATGTCCCTTGTTGCCTCACTGGTGTAACCGCTCCTCTTTCCCTCCAGTCCATGTGAGCAGCCACTCCCTCACCTAAATGGTGATCAAGAAGTAATGATCTACCACTAGTGGTGGTGGCTTGAGAAGTGTCGAACATGGAAACATGGTGGAGGAGTGTTATGTAGAAGAGGAAGAGGGTTAGAGAAATGGTAGCCATGATCAATGGTGTTATGAGGGTGAGAGAATATTGAGAGACAATGTGTTAAACAAAGAAGCATAAGGAGCCTTTATATAGTGTATCCTTAGTCCTTAGATCATAAGAAGGTTTAGTTGACAAGTTGAGAGTGTTTAGAGAAGTTAGATGGAGAAAAGTTAGAAGAAAAAATAATTTTTCTCTTATATGGTTGTTGCTAGAAAATGATGAGTACATGCAAAAAATATAAAGGATCCAAAAAAATATTCCCTCATCACAAACCTTTTCTGTATTTTCTTAATAAAGACTTTTTATTTCCTTTCTTCTTAACATGCATTGTTACAAGCTAATGAAAATATGTGTGTTTTATTATACAAAAAATTAGAAAAGTTAGATGAAGAAAAGTTAAAGAAAAATGCACTTTTCTCTTATATGGTTGCTACTAGTAAATAGTGAGTACATGCAAAAAATATAATGGATCCAAAATATTATTCTCTCATCATCACATGATTCACAACTATGTATTAACCTCTTCTCTATTTTCTTAATAAAGACTTTTTATTTCCTTTTTTCTTAACATGTATTGTTACAAACTAATGAAAATATGTGTGTTTTATTAGACAAAACTTAGAGAAATTAGATGGAGAAAAGTTAAAAAAAAAAATACACTTTTCTCTTATATGGTTGCTACTAGTAAATAGTGAGTACATGCAAAAAATATAATGGATCCAAATAATTATTCTCTCATCACATGATTCACAATTTCACATCACATCATGAAGAGAACAGTTATATATGTATAAAGGTTAGAACTATACTAACTTGTTAGCATGGTGCCTGAATATATTTGGGCTAATTATATCTCTTAATTGGTAATTCTGCAAGGAATTGAATTACTTGGCTCAATTATTTTCAAACTAATTTGAACAAAAAACAAAGAGTACATCAATTTTAAATACACCTTCCACATTTTTTTTTTAAGGTTTAACTTTTCCTTGATGCCATTTTAAATACAGCTTCCGCATCATTATTATTTTTTACCAAAGAGTTGAAAATTTAATAATTTTACTATCACTATAACTAGCCATTCTCACCATTAAATATATCTTGTCACAAATAATGGTACAAAACTGGACTTTTGCAACTTTGCACGAATCCTATAGGACCTATGATAACATGTAATTACTATTGGGATTGTGCAGCTTTTTGCACTAATTTTGTTTTTTCATATTAATTAAGATGCTTATTAATAATTAGGCAAAAAGCTAACCAACTCTTCACTTGTTACAATGCTTGGCCTTATTTTTAGAACTTAAGCTATATATGCCTTATATGTTTTCATAGCTTACATCATTTTCTTTATTCTCAAGTTGCATATAATAGTATCCATATGATTTGAGGGGAGAGGCTTAAAGGAATAGAAAGGTTTTATTTTTATTATCACAACTGGTATTTTTTACCCGTGCGTTGCACGGGGGCATTCATTTTTATTTTCTATTGTGTTTTCTTATGGGTTTTTTTTTATGATTTATTCGAATGAAAAGGAGAAAAAATAATATTACTTGCGATAATTATGTTTTTTTTTGTCAAAGTGTTAATTTATGTTTTTAATTGTTTTTTTTGTCGTACTTTTTTTATGAGTGTGTTTGTTTTTTTTTATTTGTGTTGTTTGTCGCTATTTATCTAATTGATGCTTTGGATTATTCTTTTGATATAACAATTTTATTGTACGTTACAGATAGAAGTAGTATTTTTTTAGAAGTAGTATTTTTCTGTAAGATCTTATTTAATATTAAATCATAATAAACTCATTTAAAATAATTTTGAGGTTAGCAGTAGAAAGCTAGTATAGAATAATATTAATGAATGAAGTTTAAGGGGAGGTTTTTTTTTGCATCACATGTTTTTTATTTTTATTTTAGTATTTAGTATTTATTATATATATTTTTTTAGTGATATCATATTTAATATTTTTTTGGTACAATATCATATTTAATATTAAATTCACCCTATGACATTCTATAACTCATATGAATTAAATAATAATAAATTCAATTAAAATAATTTTGAGGTTAATAATAGAAAACTATAGACTAATTAATATTAATGGAGGAAGTTCAAAGGGAAATGGATAGTGGAGGTTTTTTTATTGAATGGTCTTTAACTTTTAAATTTTATTGTTAATATTAATTATTACTTGATAATGATTCAACAAATTTAAAGTAATAATGTGTGTCATGGAATTGTCTAAGTTTTAATGGAAATTTTTTCCTATGAAATTTCATAACTCATATGAATTAAATAACATATGTGCTTAAATATAAAATTTGTTCTTTGTTAATATTAGGTTTTGTTATTCGTTATCATAAAATTAAGTATTGGTAAAAATTATAATTATATTAACGTTGACACATAAACTTGAAAGTAATAAATATGTAAAAAGTAAATAATTCATAGTTGTTTATTTGGTTACAAACAACTCATAGTTTGTTCATACTAAACCTATAAAGTAGGATGAAATTAAGTTAAACCCGCCTAGATAAAATTTCCACAATCTAAGTAAACTTGGACCTTCTCACAGGAAAAAATAAGAGAAGTTTGTAAGCTATGAATACTTATTTGTGAGCATGTACATCTGGAAGTTAGATCAGAAGAAAGATTTATATATATATGCAATATGCATCTTGGAGAAATTGAGTATTAGTGGCTATTGAGGAGAACGATTCAATGTAGAGTAGAATAATGAAGAATGGAAAAAAAGTAAGAAACAACATAGTATTAGGGCCATTCATTTAAGGAAGCAATGTTAGAGGTTAAGCTCATATGGATTATTGTTATTTAAAAGATGAAATTGGTTTCCATGTGGTATTATATGTCCTTCATTTTATAAAACAAATTAGTACTATATAAACTTTGGTTTCTTCAGAGATGATCAATTAAATTGAAAATGATATTAACTATATTAAATTATACAAAATCAAATTTTGTTGTAGGAGTAGTGTCACTTGTAGCCTCCTCAATTTTTGAGATGCTCATTCAAGTAATCTTGTATTTATGCTTTGTGACTCTATATTTTCTAGCATATGCTTGAACCATAACATTTTGAATCGCATAAACTTTGTTATGCTAACAATAAATAGTTTGAATTAGGTACCATGAAAGTGGGGAAAACAAAAAAGTGATTACATTTTCAACGATTAAGAGTAGTTCAATACTATTAACAATTTTAGGTTTATTGAAATCTCTTATTTCCCCCACATGAAGCACACGAACTGTTTGAGTCATCCTACACAATAAAATGTTGAGCAAATCAAAGAGAAATTGATTTTTTAGGTGTTTCAATTTTATATGATGAAATCAAGTTGAAGATCATCATGAAATAAAAAGCATGTTAGAACACATGTAAAAATTCTAGGTCAGTACATCAATAGCTAGTTGTTGGATATATGTACATGAAAAAATGTCTTGAAACTTGAGCCTTTGAATAAATAAAATTAAAGCAAATACTTCAACAAAACTTATGTGAAGTGCACATTTTGAATGAGTATTGACACTTTTTAATTTAAATAGTGGTAGAGAAAAGGGCTAGTGATAGTCTCTTTTTTTTCTTTTGCTATGATCTTATCTAATATTAAACATACATCTTTGAATTTCATAACTCATGAAATAAATTATAGTAAATTTATTGAAAGTAATTTTCAATTAATATATAGTAGAAGTCTATCGAATGACATTGATGAAAGAAGTTCGAGAGAGTTTTTTTTATTGAGTGACCTTTAACTTTTAAGGTTTATTATTAATATTAACTATTAGTTAATTAATACTTCAACAAACATAAACTAATAATATGTGTCTTATGGAATTCATAACTATATCACGTTTAATATTAATTTTGACCTATAATAAATTTATTTAAAATAATTTTGAGCTTAATAGTAGAAAGTTATATAATAACATTGATGGAGGAAGTTCAAGGGGAATATCGAACGACTTAGATTAAAAGTCTGTTGACTATCGAACGGTTCTGAAAAATCACATATAAAATAATATGTATAATTACTTAAAAGCTCATAGGTAAAAATAAATATATGAAACATTTTTTATTGATAGACTATTTTACCTTCGAGATTGCTAAACTTCTCTTTTATATTATATATAAATAAATAAATATAAATAAATCAAAATACCTTTTTGAATTTCATAACTTATATGAAATAAAAAATAAAAAATATATTTTCAATAATTTTAAATTAATAGTAGAAGTCTATAAAATGACATTAATGAAGGAAGTTCAAGAGGAAGGATAGATGGTTTTTTTTTATTGAGTGACCTTTAACTTTTAAGGTTTATTATTAATATTAATTATTAGTTGATTAATACGTCAACATACCTAAACTACTAATATGTGTCTGATGGAATTCATAACTAATATCATATTTAGTATAATTTTTTACCTAAGACTCCATAACTCATATAAATTAAAAAATAATAAATTTATTTAAAATAATTTGAGCTTAATAGTTGAAAGTTATATACTAACATTGATGGAGGAAGTTCAAGGGGTATCGAATGACTGAGATTAAAAGTTTGTTGAATATCGAACGGGTTCTGAAAATTCACATATGAGATAATATGTATAATTACTTAAAAGCTCATAGGTAAGAAAAAAATATGAAACATTGTTTAATCAATGAAATGTAAAAGGAGAAAAAAAAAAGGCTTCAATGTACTGGATTAGAAGAAAATATTATCATTTGGTCAACTTACATTGGTTGAAAATTAAACTATCAAAGAAATAGAAGCAAACATCATAATTGTGCAAGAAAGATAATGAAACACAATTAGAGAAATAGTCAAGGAGATAACTTTAACCGTTTATGAAGAAAAAATATTTTTGAAACGAAATAGAAGTTACAAACAAATCATAATAATTTTGATAATCAATAGCAAAGAACAAAACATGCATAAATTACAAAAGTAAAATAAAATATGTAACTTTCATCTATTGAATAAGCGATAACAACATGCATATTGCGAATAAAGACCGAATCTTAGAGGAGTGAGAGATGACGAAAGAGGAGAATGAATGAGAAAAAATAAAACCGTTTGGGAAGTGCGTAGCATGAGAACAAAATCTGAAGAAGAAATGATGACGAAATCAGAACAAATAAATCAAAAGGGATAAATAAGGTGAAAACAAGAAGGGCTCTTACCGGATGAAAGATGATGAGGAAGAAAAACGTCAATGCCGAAATGAAAAGTGATGAAGAAGAAGTGACCGATGGAGAAGAAAAGACGCAAAAGAAAATTTTCTAACCTGATGGAAGATCTTCTTGTGCTGGAATGATGGAGAGTCCAAATCAGAGTGATTTCCTGCACATGAATGGAGATGTTGAAGATCAAAATGAGAGAGATGAAAATAAATTTAAAGGGGAATGGAAAGATGTTTTATATATGGGAGAAGAAGGAAGAGACTATTGGTGATTTTGTAATCACAATCCATAATCAGGAGTTACAAAAGCAACAAATAAAACGGCCAAGAATATGAAAAGGTTGTATACAAAGGGTTTCATAAGAAAAAGGATCAACGGCTAGGATTAGAAGCAATGAATGGTCAAGATTAATTCCATATTGAATTACTTTCAAATTTACGTATATGACTATGGTAAAATATTCATTCATGAGTCATAGTCTATTGCATGACTATTTTACCCTCCTTGTTGCCAAACTTTGCTTTTATATAATATATAGATATAGATATAGATATAGATAGATATAGATAGATAGATATAGATATAGATATAGATATAGATATAGATATAGATAGATATAGATAGATAGATATAGATAGATAGATATAGATATAGATAGATATAGATAGATATAGATATAGATAGATAGATAAGATAGACGTTGATCACATACTTGTTGTAATAGCATGTACCCCAAAAAAAATTATTTCATAGCTTATTATGTAAAAAAAAGTAAAAGTTTTTATTCAATAATATGTTATTTTTAAATAATTGTGTTTTGTTTTTTATCATCTCCTACTACTAAGTTACTTGTACAAGAAATCCGGGGATTAGCTTTTCTGGAAAATTGGCAGCAAAAGGAAATTAGCTTCCAAATGTATGCTGTTTTGCTGTCAAATACTTGCACTACTAAAAAATTGGAATCTGTGACGGGAAAATTTCGTCAGAGTGTTAGAAATTCCGTCACAAAACATGTTAGTGACGGAATTTATGACAGAATATCAACCATAACAGAAAGTCTTGTTGCTAATTATTTGTGACGGAATTTTATGGTTCGTAACAAACTAGTGATGAAAACTATCCGTAACAGATAATTAAATTCCGTCACGAAAATTCTTGAAGTGCTGTTGAAACTATCTGTAACTAATTAGTGACTGATATATTTCGTCAACCAACTGTGACGCTTTGATCCGTCACTAATTTTGTCAACTATAACATCCACGTTAATCACATGCTTGTATTAATACACAAATGTTCTTTTTAATATGCAATAGTTTCTACTTCTAGTACTCAATTAAAAAAAAAATTCATCATACTCAATTAAAATCATTTCATAGCAATAGCATGTACCCAAAAAAAATCATTTCATAACTTATTATGTAAACAAAGGACATATTTATAAGAAAATTTAAAGTATTTATTGAATAACATGTTATTTTTAGACAGTTAGTTTTTGTTATTTATAATTTCCTACTACTAAGTTAGTTGTACAACAAAAAAACGGAGATTAGCGAATTCTACCAAATTGATAGCAAATACGTAGCAAAAGGGGTTTAGCTACCAAATGTCTGCCGTTTTGCTATGAAGTGTTTGGCAGCATGAGTTTAGTCTCTGATTGACTTCCAAATATTTAGCGACTAAACGCTAGCAAATTATAAACATTCCTATCTATTTTTGAACTAAACCACAACCAAATCAGGTTAAAGCCAATACATTTCTAGCTATGTATTTCAGCTATTTCCCATCTAATTGGCTGTGTAATTCATAACAATTTTTCACAGCCAAATAATAGTGGAGTTTCAAGTTAGGATATGCCTAATCAGGAGAATCTCATCTGCCATTTACTTATAATTCAGACCGAGATACTAATTAATGAGTTTTATATATGTATGAGATGTTACTATGACAAATCAACCAATATATATCATTCAGAGCACAAGTTATAAGTAATGCAAACATTGTCAAACAAATCATAAGCCTTCCATCATGCTATTTAAATGTGAAATTATTCAAAAGAAAAAAACCTTAGTTCAAGTAAAACATCATGAAGACCTAAACCAGAACACCAAAAGCATTAATGATCCTTGGTTAGAATTACTAACATTGAGAAGCAAGCCAAAAATGAATGTTGGGCATGCCACCATAAGGTCCCTTCCTCTAGTATATCCTCATTAACAGTTGCTCTTGTCCAATCACTTTGAGAATACCACCATAAGGTCTCTTCCTCGAATGAAAGAAAAACCACCTTTTGCCTATATTTCCCTCCTGGTTGAATAGGACATTGCGATGTACTCATGACCAATGGATTCCTTGGCTGCTTCACTTCATGCCTAAATCGGTTATAGTGAGTGAGGTGTAACATCCCTGATTTCACCTGCTTAGGTAATGTCTAAATAAGGTGATAATTAAAATTTAATAACTAAATAATTGGATTTTAGAATAAATTTTATAAGTAATTTTAATATTATTTCTTATTTTATTAATGGTTAGAAAATTGAATTAAAAAAAGAAACTAAATGATTAAAAATTATATTCAGTTCTTGATCACTTAAAACTTATCCAAAGTAGTCTTAGTTTACATTTAGAGTAAAGATTTATCTTCACAATAGTTTTTCTATAGCTTTAAGTGTTAAATCCTACACTACCTAAATCAATTTATACCCATTTTATGCTAGGTTGCAAAATCATGGCATTCCAAGTGATGAATAATCACTACCTTCCTTCTCTCTCAGGTAATCTCTTCTTCCTTCTGAATGGAAACCTGAAATTACCTCTCTCCCTTCCTCAGGTGACCTGCAATCACCTTCTCCTCTTCATCCATCTATAAATAGATAGGTTGAGTTCAAACATTCTCCAACCTTCCCTTCTCTCAAATTCTCTCTTCTTACTCTGCCCTTTCCTTTCCCTATCTGAAGCAGCTCTCTCTCCTTCTCTCTTGTCTTCTCCCTGTCCCTAAAGCCACAAAATTCTCCCTCCCATGGCAGCCCATCATGCTCAAACATCACCAAATCTGTCCCCCTTTGATTATATCACAAAACATGTTCAAATCCCTCTAAAAACCTGATATTCATGTTTCTGGATGTCTAAATATGGGATCTGGAAAGTTTTAGCATCGTTCTGGGCTAGTTTGGACAGTTTGTGGGCTCATATTCATAGTCTGGTTCGTGACTATGAGTTTTCCGGCGAGTTGGCTGGGAAATTCATACAATAAAACGTGTGTTTCTCCCTCGTCCGACCTCCGATTGAGATGATTCCAAATCATACTTTCTTCTGGAAGCGAGGAAAAGCCAACTATGTACCCATCTCCGACCTCCGCCGCAACTTTGCCGCCTCCGGTTATATTCTCCGGCGAGTCCTTCCCAGGAAAATTCATAACTTGCCCAGAAATTTTCCAGAACTTGTATTCTGTAAGTTCTTGACCTTATGAGCTCATTTATAACCTCCGATTCTTCATTTGATGATAAAAAACGTTACTTTCTTACCCAGAATTCGTGCCTTAGATTTTGAAGAAAAATACACTCATCCCTAAGCTTCTATGCACTGCTCTACGTTCTCCTTGCTCCTGCAGGTGATTTTACTACTCTAAAACCCAAAGAATCCATGGTCCAGAGGAGGAAAGAGTGAAATTCTAATTCTTGTTTACGAAGCTTGAAGAAGGAAGGCTTCATCTTCATGTTCCTCTCCTTGACCTCACCATCTTCAAAGAGAAGATGCTCACCTCTATCTCTGATGTTGTTCTGGAAATAAAACTAGGAAATTTATAAGAAGGGAAGAAATGGAAATTTAATCAAGGAATAAGTGATTCTAAGCTATAAACCAATATTAAGCTACTTTGAATTGAGAACTGATTAAGGTTAGAGGAAGATTTAGGGGTTGAGTCAAGAATAAAAGTTTTACGGAAAAATATGAAGAAATTGATTCAGAACTTAGATTGTGAAAAAATTGAAAAGTGATTTTTGAGTAGCGATTTTCCAAATAAAATAGCTTTTAGGCCTTATTTAGTGAAAAACAAACATCGCCTAAGAAAAATAGAGGAAATTCAGAATTTAAATTAAATTTTATTAGGATTGATTAAATACTCTAAATTAATGTATAATTAGGATTATTATAAGGAAAGTTCTAATTATTGTAATTATATTAAAAAGTAAATCATGAACATGAATTGGAGGAAGATGATGAGAACATGAACCATCAATGACTTTATGGAGTTATGATACTTTGAGACTATGAGACGCGAAGACTCTTTGACCTAATATTGGACCATTGATGACCTTGTGAGACTTTGATCAGACTATATGGACTTGATAATGACATACAATTGACGAAGAGGACATAATAAAATAAATTAAAGGAATTTAAGATATGCATAATTTATATATGTATGCTTATATAGTTGTGTGATATATGATGTTTAAACAGGGATATTGGAATATCATCGTTAGCGTACTAACCCTAGTTCGTAATTCCGGATAAAGATGTGAATAATAGATGCCTTAAGAAGATGAGGAACTTCCGACTCCTCACGAATATGGAAAGGAATCCATGTTCGGGAGGAGGAGTTACCTTTTGGTTGGTAGTTACAGTTATGTTACGAATTCTATTCGGATACTTGCTGGTTGGTTATCTATGGTTGCATGTGTTGTGTATTTCATTATACCTATGTGTACATCTTGATGATTGATCATATGATTATGAGTATGATGAGTATGTCCATATGTGATATGCCTTGTGATTTCCTGATGTGATATTACATATGAATTCTCTGGCAAGATGACTACTCCTGATCATTTTTGATAGTTTCTTGAGCAATGAATGTTGTTCGATTAAATTGTGAAATTGCAACAGGTGGTGTGCGTGGATTATTGTATTCTTGTTGTTGCTTTATGCATTAGACAGATGCAGGTTATAATATGAGGATTCAGATGACAATGAATGAGATACAATGACAAGATTTTGAAGGCATTATTTGACAGGAACCAAGGAACAGTTATTCAGTGATCAACGAGACAATGCTCAACATTGAAAGGAGGACTTTGGCATATATGCTAATGAATTAGAAATTAATTAGGTGGACATGGGTTGTCTCATTGGGTGTGTTCTGACCCATAACTCGATTGTTGCCTCGCTGGTAGTCATAAGGCTTCTTCTGAGGTTGTTTCCCTTTACCATGCCCCTCATAATCTTGATGGCTTGGCCTGATTGGTCCACCCCTTCCTTGCCTACTCCCTCGGTGGTTCTTCATAGCCTCAACTTCTCGGGCCTTCTCGAATAGCACTTGGAATTTCCGAATGCCCAGATGTCTAATAGCTTCCTCAAGGTCGTAGCGTAGCCCCATCATAAAACGGTTGCACAGATAAGGCTCGTCCACCTGCAGCTGAAAGAATCGGAAATGTTTTGACAGTGCCTCCATCTTGGTGGCATATTCTCCAACAGACATATCTCATTGGTGGAGCTTCAGGAATTGGGTTTCTTTCTCTTCCCTTGCAGTCTCAAGGAAGTACTTGTCAAGGAATGCCCTCTTGAAGGTATCCCAAGTGACCACCGTGTTGCTTGCTTCCAATATCTGCCTGGCGCTCCTCCACCAGTACTCGGTGTCACCCAGCAGCATGTACGTAGCTAGCACCACCTTAGTGTCATCAGGGGTCTGCAGCACTCCAAAGATTTTCTCAAGTTCCTGGATCCAAAGGTCAGCCTTTTCCGGATCCGACTCACCACTGAACCTCGGCGGGTCCTGGCGTTTGAAGTCATTCAACCCCCTAGTCTGAGCTTGAGCTAGCTCCCGAGCTTGTTGCTGAGCCCTCCGAGTATGCTCTTCAGCCTCTCGCCGAGCTTGAGCAGCATTGTTGGCGGCAGTTGCAGCAGCTTGTTGTGCCACCAACTGGGCCAACTGAGCCATGGCTTGAGCCAATTGTTCGTTAGATGGGTCTTGTCGTGGAGGCATCTTTCAACCTGCACAAGTTTACCATCCAAATTCAAACTTCACTTCAAACAAGAATCTTAGAGTCTAAGGATTCCAAGGGTTGAGCATCACAACAATGACGCTCCAAACAATCTCACAAGTCAATCAACCATCTTAGCAAACAAGTTCTACCCAACTCTCTTGGACTCAACTCCTAGGGACCACTAACCCAAAGCTCTGGTTTTCTCAACCAAAGCTCTGATACCACTTGTAACGCCCTGATTTCTCGAGGGTCACTTTAGTAACCTTTTTAAAAAACGTGTATAAATTTTTGTCGTAATAAAACCTGTTAATGATAATAAATAAAAGATAGAATGATTGTTGAATAAACTTCATTTTATTAAATAGACCAAGGCTTTTACTTTATTACATCAAGACTCAATGAAGGAAACTAGTGCTTTCAACCTTACTTAAGCTCATCCACATACACGATGACTTTACGAAGGTATCGAGCCCTAAAACAACACTCGACCTCACCCCCAGTACAGACTCAATTATCCCACTCAATACCCGAATCATAGGCCGCGTGCCCTCCAAGGCCTCCAACGCTCGCATCATATCGTCTCGCATCCTCTGCTCTCGCCTGTCCCATAGCTGAACCATCGGTCGCGCGGTCGATGTCTCGAGCCTTGCCGTCGTCCACATCAAGCAGGTGCATGGTCGCATCTCGACTGATCACACGCATGCTTGTTGTCTAGGCGTTAAGCGCCCCAAACAACAAACAAACAAACAAGCAAGGGTCAACTTCTAACACACACATATCATAAGTAGGGTATACTACCCTATCAATCACAAGTTCTTCTCTAAGCTAACATTCACAAATAGGGGAACTATATCAAGCTCTAAGTTGCACAAGTATGGGGAACTATCTCATAATTCTAAGTTATTGTCAGTCAATGCTCGTGCATATGCATGTAGACGCTTTGGATATCCATAAGCCAATCACTCATGGAAAGGCAGGACGAACACGACTCCACGATTGGGGTTGGACACCTCCAACGCACCGCTGCCCAACAGCTTGATGATCGGGGTTGGACCTCTCCAACGCACTGCCGTTTCACGTTCGTCCTTTGTTCAGGTCCATCCCCTGAACGTCACCACTGACTAGCCCAATCCAGGTCACCAGCCGTGGCCAACCAAGCCCAATCCAGGTCACTTGGTCCACAATGCATGCCATGCAAGTCAGTCATTATCACTAGGCCCTAAGCCCATCACGTTCATCTCATATGAACAAAATATCGTAGTATAATAACTTGCATGCATAACAATAAATATAGTTAACACCCTAGGCATATAAGCATGTTCATAATGACACTAGCTAGCATTTATTGCATCATCATCATATAGCATATCTAGCACATACATCATCAATAGTCCTAGCATCATGTTTGCTAACAATCACAATCACAAACAATTTATCTAGGCCGAGGCCGAAGTGCCCTTACCTTTGTCACAGCAAAAACACGTCCTAGGACTTTGGATTTGGCGGGATCACGCTCACTTCGAACTTCCTAGTCATGTGGACAGAGTAACGGTACGAATTAGTAGTCGTTTAGCGATAATATATCCTTTCCCCGTCTTTTCAAAAATATTATCTTAAAACCTCGAAAAATCAAAACTTTCTCTTTCATAAGATCAAAACCTCTTTTCTAAAATAATTGTTTGAAGATCATAAGAACACTTTAAGAACATCATGAATTTTCTTAAGAAAAACCCCCCAAAAACATAAACATTCCTAAGCAACCCGATCAAGATCATTCTCTTCTGGTTTTTGGCAGATCAGCTTAAGCTGCAACAATAGAGCATATTGAGAATGGCCTTGCTCAAGGCTTAGGAACTAAACAAGGAAAAAATAAAAGAAAGACAAGAGAGGGAGAGGAAGCTCACGGCTAGAGAGAAGAGAGAGCAAATGAGCTTGGTGTGAAGAAATGAGAGGGGGAGAGGGTCTATTTATACTAGAGGTTTGGGAACAAAGCATTGAAGGGGTGATTGAATGCATTTTTCCCTCCAAAATGCTTGAAAATTTCGGCCACAAGCTTGGTCAAACCAAGGGCCTCTTTGCAATTTATTTCTAGTCCATAACTCCCTTTAAAACCATCCTTTAATCCTCCATTTAATTTCCATTAAAACCAAAACTCTTTAAGGCTCAAAATTAAATCCTTAATTCTTTAAATCAGATTTGTCAAGGCCCTTTAAAGATTTGAAAACTCTCACTCAAGCCCTCTCACTTAATGAGAGTCAAAGGAATCAAACCCTTGATTTTCTCCTCCATAAAGACTAGCAATTAAGTGGAAAACCATTCCCTCCTCCTTCTCCAAGCTTGGCCGCCCAACTCTTGCAAATATGAGCAGATTTTCACTCAATAAAACCATCAAACACAAAACAAGGTGGTTTTTAGGTGATTAGGTGCATTAATCACAAAAATCCCCTCTTAATGCACCATAAAAACCCTAATTTGAAATTCTAAAGTCTTTTTCTCCTTCCTCCCTCCAAATATTCGACCAGCCCTCTTAAATGTTCCAGAAAATAATTTTGAAAATGTTTATTTAATAAATCATAGGTTTTAAAATAATTAAATACATTTTATTTAAATAAAAAAACCCATTTTATTTAAATAAAACTCTCGAAAAATAGGGGAAAGGAATATTCCCTCATAAAATATTTTTAGAAATATTCCCAGCACCTCCCCATGAGGTGTGGCCCACGAAATCGTCCTTGTCGACTCGATTCGCCAACTTATCGCTGTTGTCGGGTCGATTTTGACCTAAAAGTCGTCGTCGCCGAACCCTAGCAATATTATAGTCAAAATGCTCGTATCGTCGCGCTCATCAACGTCTAGAGGTTTCTAGGACTTAATATTGCTTCTAACAATTAATCACCTTTTTAAAAGGCATAATATCACATATAGCACAAACAATTCACATAATATTATTTAATATTATTATTAAAATAGTATGCCCTAAAACCGGGTCTTACAGTCTTCAAGAGAATTACTCATGTATTATTAATATAGACTTTGTGTGTTCTTGGGCAAGATAAAGGGGAGATGATTGGAAAATATTGTTACAATTTGTCCACCTGCATCATTATTTGTGCAGGGAGGACAAGGAGTAGGAACATGCAGCGACAACTTCCACCTGAGACCCCGGAAGTGCACCAGGTGTGGATGCCCGAGATACTTGATGTGGCATGTAAGACTATGAGTGGCTGTGTATTCCTGAAATCACTGAAATGGTATTCATGACTCGGTAAAGAGTGGACCCGAGTGGTGCCATATTCCTGAGTGACGTTCCGAAGTTGAAAGACTTTGTGTAGACAATGGGCCCAACATACAAACATAATATCTATTGGCTGTCGCGGTGGCATGCATTGCATAGTTGCATTTTATCTGTGATTGATTACATGTGATTGATTGACTGTTGATTTTGTGTATGTGCTTGCTAGTGATCGTGGAATAACTAATAGACCGGTAGTCCAAATGGGACTCATGGCATAAGCATGTTTATCACCCATGTTGGTAGCTGACTCCCTCCCGCTTATTTTTCAGGTACAAGCTTAAGGTGGGCTTGAGACGAGTCAAGTTGGAGTCATGCCGAAGCTATTGAGCCATGGTAGTTGTCGGTGAGTAGAAAGGCACAGAGAGAAGATGTCAGAGATTAGTGTGCAATGTGATTAAGTTACTCATGTAATATAAAATAGGATAGGGATAAGAGAACTGAGTAAGAGTAAGTATTTATATTGTAAAAAGAAAAGTGAGCGAGCGATAATAAGAGATGTTGAATGTAAGAGTTGTGAGAAAAGTTTTAAAAAGTTCGTATTTGAGGTGGTCACCACATGAGGCATTTTACTCCGTTATAGGAAAATAGCCACATGTCCTTGTGGAACACCACTAAATTGCAGATCTTTTGACAATAGCAACTACGTACTTTTGTAGTGAAAAATGTTTTACAAATTAAAGCACTCCACCACCTAAAAGAAGATTAATTTGCATGGCACTAGATTCCTTCATACAACCAAGACTAAAATCCATAGTCTAAGCAAATCTAAAGTGGATCCGTAGTGCAATTAACAGGATGCAAATAAACTTGGCAAATAAAGTGCAAGGGAACACTGATATACTAGTTGTTTTAATGACTTCATAAGCATATTGTTACATAAGAGAAGAACTTTCATATGAAAAGAGAGGAACAAAGACATGGCAATATGTAACATGGAACAATTCGTCCTCCATCGAATCGGATGAGACGAGGAATGTCTCTGCGACGAGTAAGATCTCATCGGCATCGATGCCATCAACAAGGAGCTTCGGTGAGGAGCGAAGCAATGAAGTGAGGAGGGGAATGCAAGTTGAACTAGGCCGATAAAAAAAGAGAGAAATTTTAACTTTTTAAATAATCCAAGTGCATGTATAAAATTTAATTGCAGTGTTATCTAGTAGCAAGTTGGCCTTCATTTTACTAGGTGAAATTCGGGCAGCAGAATTTAGTCACTAATCTATAAATTTCTTGTAGTGCAAGTTTTGGACATGTTAGCTTGTTTATTGAATTGAGATAAAAGTAGAAATCTCAAAAACTAATTTTAAGTTGGTCTAGTTTGATTAAATTTAGATTTATTTCAAAAAAAAAGTAGAAATTCCAAAAACTAATTAGGGTGTGAACATGTTAGTTTCTTTTCGGATAGAAATTAATGGTATAAGGGGTATATATCATTAACGATAAAAATTTATACAAGTGATTTTAACTAATAAAAAATTTATTTAATATTTTATATTCTTTTGATGTAAATGAATTGATAGTTTTTGTTATGTTTTTGATGTAATGAATTGATTTTATTTTACTATAAATGTTTGATTCAATTTATATTTAGATAAGTTCTGGTTATTAAGTATATATATACTAATGTTTTTAATCTCATCACAAAAATTTTCATACTAGTATTTATATATTTACATCTAAAATTATTTTAAAAATCCAAGAAAAAGTACTGAGATGATGATATTAAAATTAATTTTATATTAGTTTTAACATGAAATTACATGTAAACTATCCATCCTTATGTAACTAAACATAAAAAATTCAAAATTCTATATATTGACCAAAGAGCTTAAATAAGTTTTTATCTAATTTTACGGTCATTAAATTTGATCACTACCATCTAAAGTTAATATTTATGGTCCCTACTTTTGAAGATAATTATAGTTTCAGTCTCAATGGCTAATATTTCATTGTTGATTAGTGATCTGGCTACAGAGGGGAACTTCACCATTTTCACGTATCTGTATGATTTATTTGCTGCCAAATTAAGCCTAAAACTAGACTAAGACCCACACAATGCACGGTTGGTGTTTTTTATTAGAGTCAAAGGTGATATATGCAATTTTGTAAATATAGTTATACTTTAGTTAATGATATTATATTTAGAAGTAAGAAAACTAAATGACTTTAACTAAGTTTTCATTATTCATATCGATTGCACATGTGTTGAATGGAATCATTTTTCATTTAACTAATAGGATATGATATGAAGAGAGAGAAAACTTTCTTAATTGAACGGAAATTTGAATTTCAACCTTTAGAAGGTGGTAGAAGATAACATGTAAAACATTCAGAAGCTAAAATGTGTAAATTACGAAAATGAGTTATTGAAGGTTTGTATGTTTGCTCCTATATTGGGTACTCGTCTTTTATATTGCAATTCCTTGGCCAAGCATTAGTTTTTAAGGAAATTAGATGGTTATAACGAACAGACATATGTAGGAAGCATTTGGGTTTCTACATCGTGGCAGTACAAACATATATATAGCAATACAAACACACGTATAAAAGGAAGTTTGAGCTTACCTTTTTCAATTTAAGATGGGAACTAAAATTTGTAACTAAATTTCTTAATGCCAATCTAGGTTTTTACATCGTGGCATTCACATTTAACTCTATTTTGATTTCATGAGTAACCTGAATATTACATGGTTTAGTATTCAGAAAAGCAAATATGATTACTTCATTAGTTCTTATCAAGAATGACATGATACATGTATAAAACATGTTACCAACCATGAGGCTAGAGTGTCTAAATATTGATCATATTTGGCAATTTATTGTTTCCTCAACTTCCTGCAGACATGATAAATTAAAGATATCCCCTTCTATTGCAGTATTGAATTGCATCTTAGAACATTTCCTAAAGACTACTTGAACTTGAAACCTGCAGGCACAAGTTTCTTTCGAAATTAAATTAAAGTTGGCATCTTAACACCTTTAATTTCCTTCATCTTGCTAGAAGAATTAGACATATTTAAAGTTAATTAATTAGTTATACATTGACATCAAAAGAGATCATATATACTTAATAAAGCTAGGGAGAAGGCCCAAAAAACTTACTTTACTATTGGTATTTGAAATTCTGGGTATTAGGCTGAAAGAAGCATTTACATGTCTTCAATAGGTAAAATGAATGGTGTTATATCTCCCTTTTTGGATTAGGATGCTCAAGCGGGAATATGTGCTATAACCACATCATCACATATAGCATATGAAAAAGAGTGACTTCAATTTGATCCATTATGTCTGCCACTCAGTTTCTTTTTATTAGAAAATGCAAGGAACTTCAACATTGATAAAATATTTGCAGTGTAATTAATTAGAGTCCACATAACAAGAACTGTTATTTCCTCCAATGAAGCTGACATTTTAGTGAAAATTGTTGATGAGCAGAATACTTAGTTCAATAGTTACATTTGAGGTTTTAATTAGGCAGCGTAACATCAATAGTAGGTTTCAGATAGCGAAGCGAGTGAGTGACTCACTATTGTGGGGCATGAACGGTCGGGGCAGCAACATTAACGAAGACGAGAAAGAAAAGAGCTATAGGAAGTGAGGGACTGATCCTCTTGTGAGGGGCACAAACGATAGAGACTTTAACTACGACCTGGAAGCTTCGAGCGAGCACTAGAAAAGACCCTTGCTTCGATTTCTTTCTTGAAAGAAAAGATTCCAGCAGCCCTTTAAGGATATATTCATATCTATGAACAATCGTGGGTCAAAATTAAAGTATGTTAGAAAGAGAAAAAAGAAAATTATAAAGTTGGATAAGTGTCCTAAAATTTGATCACATATCTGTTCATGCATTTATTTGAGAGCAACTCAAGATAGACTCTTCTAGAATTCAACAAAAATATTAAGAAAACTAGCAAATCACTATGATTCATAGATAAGATGAAAGTTAAGGGCATAAGTCATTCAGCTATTTCAATAAGCAGGTAGCAGGCATTAAAATTTCAATGAAAACACTTTTAAGTAAAATCTATTTAATCCGTTTTCCAAGGTTGTGTGCATAGAGGCTAGTGCTCATAAAATCTTTAACGCATAGATATAAAGCATGCTGATACAAAAAGGGATTAGAAATAATGTAAATTGAAATATGTAATGGACATTGCATTGAGAAGGTGATTTGGATATTGTACACCACATATCCATATTATTATGAATTGGAATGCAGAAACATATCTAATAATTTCATGTGAACTAATAAGTTATTACCACATGCAGGTCATTGAGGTTTAACAACACCTTTTAGAAAACCAAAACACAGAGCACAACAAATGGATCTCAAAATAACAATATTGAACTCAAGTGTTAAATTAGGAAAACAGTTAAAATAAGCATTCAATTTTTCATTTAACCAATGGAAATATGCCGCAAGAGGCATTCTATCAGCACACAAAGCATAAATTGCTATCATACTTCCCTTAATTTCTTTTGAGCTCGCATAGAGAATTTATCAAACATGTGGTAGCATGCATGTGGAGAACACTTCAAACTGAAACTCATTGACCCCAATATACCCCCAAATGCAATTAGATCCAACATCAAAGCGGAAATAAACACGTGTCCCAAATATTCCACGAAATCGGAAATGTAAAGCATGATTTCCCTCTTATAAACATAGACTAAAATAGAGGAAAATAACTAAGAATCATCATGTACGAAGTATAGAGGAGAGCATATCCAGCTTTATATGAAAGAAGGAAAATGAAAACCACTTGATTTTCAACTTAATTTACTACAGAAATGACATTTTGTCACGCCCCAATTGCCACGGTTATAGGCGAAACCGTGGCAAAAGCTCAATTATCACGGTTATAAGCGGAACCGTGGCAATAGAGTACAATATTTTATTATTTTTTTCTAGGGACCGTGACAATAGACACACTCTCCAACTTTTTTCAGAAGAAAACCCTAAAGCTGTGCAAACCCTCTCCCTCCCACGCTCTATCCCACTCTCCACACTCCATCGACATGTTCCAACGAAGCTCCGATCTGTTCACGTCCCTCTCTCGTTTCCCTGTCCTTCCCTCCCACTCTCCATCGACCCGTTCCCTCTCTCCCACCGGCGCCGCTTGTTCCTGAAAGATGAAAGGAGTATTTTGACGGGATCTTCTCATCCACTCGCGGATCTGGTTCCTCCTTCCCTTCCACCGAAGTCCTTTCCTCTCACGTCCCCCTGTTCTCGGTTCCTGTCCGTGTAGAATCGAATCAATCCAGATTTGATGGATGAGGAGAGAGGTGAGATCAATGGCGAGCGCGGGTACTCGATGGACTCCACGGAATCAAGGTGGGTTTACCAGGAAGAAGATGAGGATGCGTCGGATATTGAGGACTTTGACGCTGATTTGAGATTGAGAGGCCGACGAAACGGTGCTCCTGTGCAGCTGCTTGATTCCGACGAGGAGGATGATGGCACCACCGAGCAGAGACTCATTCGCACTGGTCCTCGAGTTGATTCCTTCGATGTTGAAGCTCTTGACGTCCCTGGTACTCACAGAAATGACTATGAGGTCCTTCTTTTCTCTCTTTGACTAATAACCTCTACGAATTTTGCATTTCAATCATGATAATCATTTACAGTGGAATATAGGGTTTTTGTAAGGCTTGTGATTTGTGATATACTTAGTTAGTAATATCTATTTTTTTTTTTTGTGATTGGAATCAAGTAGAGTTAGTGACCAGGTTGATTCTGATTTCTGTGTGTTTCAATTTTATGAATTTTGTGATCTTAAGTTGAAATTTCAGATGGAAAAACATTTAATTTTTCTGTGTGTTTGCGCGCGAGTTGCGAGAAGCTCCGCCTAACACCCTCGCATCACCCTTCTCCGTTATGGCCATGGCCAGCCACCACCTCGTCGTCACGCTCTCACTCAATGGTCAAAAGGTTAGTTCACATTGTAATTTCAATTTTAGTTTGTTCGTGACTTTATTTCTTGGAGCTTACATACTGTGCCATTTGATTTTCTCCTTCGTTTTGATTTATGTTATGAATTCAGAGTTTGATTTCATCATTTATCATTTTTTCATTCAGAGCATGGCAATGGACGGTGAATAAGGTGAGCCATTATCTCTCCCTTCTCTATTTGTAGCATGCTCTTTTATTGAGGTTCTTAAATGACATCTGATTTCATTTTGTATTTGGTTTGTGAGTTTCTATTCTACACCTATTATGCGTGCAAGTGTAAGAATAGAAAGCACAGGTCCATGGACGCTTTGAGAAAATAAGCAACAAAAAGTTTAACTTCTTCTACTTCGTTTGAGCGAGCATCGCTGTATGGTTCTAGGAATATTCTTGACCATCACAGAGACATGAGGATGGGCGTAGATAACATGAGCTATGAGGTTATTATTCATCTTACAATCGTTTGTAGTGCTACAATTATTGTTGTTATGTACTTTGAAACATCTTAAATTACTTTGATGATGGGTTTGACTAGGAACTTCTTGCACTTGGTGAGAGGATTGGCCATGTTAACACAGGGTTGTCTGAAGACTCGCTCACCAAGAAACAATGTAATCTTTCTGGTATGTTTTTATTCATCCATAAATAAATACTTCAGAAGGAAAGCCACTTTAGAGAATATTCTGCCATTGCTTCATTAAAGTGAAATTCGTTTTATTTCAATCGTCATAAAGTGCATGCTGCATTTCATATGTTTAGAAATGGTGGCATTGTGTCATTCCTTTTTTTTTAATAGATTAGCTTTTCATTTTCCTGATTTGTAAATTACTCTTTTTCCTATTCTTTGTGAGTTCTAACGCATGCCTCTTATTTTTCTCATCTGGGTTTTCAGTTTTCATCACTTTGATCAATTTAGTTTCTATATTTTCAGAAGCTGATTTCATCCAAGGTTACTGAATCACCCTTATAAGGCAAGTCTTCATGAGATCAACGAGGAACCCAGTTGCCCATCTCCTTTAATTTTTGATTTCGAGCAGGCAACTCTTGACGAAGAAGATATAAAGGAGCTCATATGGAAGGAGTCTCTGAACTTCTGCTAGGATCAGGTGCAGGAATAATAGTCTTGGCAAAATTGCCTTTTTCTGTCATTATATTCTATGGAATTTCATAATGCATGTTTCGCAAGTTGAGTGGTAAATGATCTACTTCTGTAAAACATGTTTCGCGAGTTGAATAGGTTCTCCCAGACCTGTTTTTTGTGAAAGGGCCAAGTTCTTTTCGTTTCCTTTGTTTCTTTTGGGGGATTAGAGTTCCCCTGCATGGCATTGGTGATTGTTATGCATGAAAGAGGGGCTGCTACATGCACCCAAGCCCTTTGTCTTTGCCTTTGCATTGTTTATAAATCCACGTATAGTAGTTATACAGAAGTTATTAAAGATGGTTTTGCTATCTTCTCTCTTAGTTGTTTATATACTTGGGGATTATTTATGCTTTCATTTTGTGAATTGAAGATGCAATGGACACAACTGCAACCACTATTTAGAAGCATGCATTGGTAAAGGAAGCCAGTGAAGGAAGCACAGAGCTTGGTTTCTCATTAAAGCATGATATTGTGAGTCTGGTTCCAGATATTATAGATTTGTCTAAATGGCACATGTTCTAGTTTTAATGGATTTTTCTCCAAGGTTTGTTATCTGTGTTTTCTTTGATTTTGTCAGAACATAAACCTATCTATCTAGCTTGGGTGTTCATGGTTTTCATATATGGATGGTGACTTCAGGTAGAGGCACATGATCTTAAAAACAAAGTGATTCAAACAAAAAGAAGTTGCAGAGATTGGGGGATGATTATTTTGAAGGACTTCTAGGGCCTATTTATTGGTGGTGAGTTTATCCTATGTTATTCTCTCTCTCTATTTTATCCTAAAATGTAAAGTTCTAATATTTTTTTACCGTGTATGCAGATCATCAGATATTGAGAAGAATCAATGTGGTTTCATACTTTTTTTGAGTTTTCCTTCCTCTTTGATTAATCAAGCATGGCAACTCTCCTTTTGGGTCTTTGATCAGCTATGTAAGCTTATGTTTGCTTTTTCTGTTCATAGAAAGGTAGCAAAGTCTTCGAATGATATGTAAATAGACGTAATTAGTGAAGTAGAGGACATTTTTTCTATTCAATTTTTTTACTAGTATATTATTTTTCATTTCCTTTAGCTGCTACATTATTGAGGTTACTTTATTTGAAATTTGGTGGCTGCAATTAGTCTCAGACTCTCAGTTACTTTTTATGAAATTTGGTGGCTGCAATTAGCTGCAATTGGGTAGTTGTCTTTGGCAATATGCCTCTATTGCCACGGTTACTTAACCGTGGCAATATGTGGCCACATATTGCCACTGTTAAGGGCGTAACCGTGGCAATATGTGGACTCTATTGCCACGGTTAAGTGCGTAACCGTGGCAATATGTGGATCCTATTGCCATGGTTACCCTTTACGAACTGTGGTAATAGGCGAATCAATAGCCACGGTTCAAGGGTGAACCGTGGCAATTGAGCAATTGCCACGCACGCTATCGCCACAGTTAAACCGTGGCGAAAGGGCGTGCGGAACCGTGGCGAAAAGCCTTTTCTGTAGTAGTGTTTCCAACCTCTTGTAAGGGGTAAGAGTCAATTCAAATACACTGTACCAATCAAAATAGTAATCTTTTAGCCCAATAACGTATCAAGATTGTGACTTATTAAAGACTGTAGCACTTAAAGTTTGACAGCCAAATCAAGCATAAAATCATAGTGAACCACTCAAGAATGACTAAAAACCAACAAGCAAAGAACTTGATTAAGGCGAGTAGGTGATGTAAGACCCTACTTTGATGAATAAAATTATTTATTTTAGAATAAATGATAAAATGTGTCTTGCTTATGATTTGTGAATTTCCTTGATGCTTTGTAGTGTGAAGTATTATTAATATGGAAGTGATAATGGTATTTAAGGGCTAGGATATAATTTTTATAAGGTCAATGATCCCAAGATGAATGAGTTTGAGTTGCTTGGAGGCCAAGCATGGTGCCATGGCCGAATCCCATGAGGAAGGAATAAGGGAAGACTTGTTTGACTTGGTTGTGCTTAATTTGTGGTAATGATTTGGGGGTTATGACTCCTTAGTCAATGCAAATCAGTTTTGTTGAGGGAATAATGAGAAATTGATGAGCATTAATTTCATGTCTCATTTGAAATTGAAAGAAAAGGTTGTGAATGCCCTTGGAGTCTATATAGGCCGCGGGTTTGAGGGTAAAAGGGGGAGAGATTTTCAGATTTTGGAGTGAACAAAAAGAGAGAAGAATTAGAAACCCTCTTCACATTTTCATCACTTCACACATTCAGCAAAAGAAAGAAAGAAAGAAAGAGAGAGTGAGAGAGAGAGAGAGAGAGAGAAGAAGAAGAAGAAGAAGAAGAAGAAGAAGGTAAGGGGTGGATCTAGTGGGTAGAGTCTAGGTCTTTACATGATGATGAATTCCTTGGTTCTCATGGCTATGATCTGATCTTAGTTTGGTTTAGAATGTATGATTGGATGAGGGTAGGATGCATGTGTAAGACTTTGAAATTTGCAGCCCCAAATTTGATACAAGTTGATACCATGCTAGTTGCTTATTTGACTAGTTTTGCCATGATTAGTGCCTAGAACGAATTCTGTACTGAATTGTATGCTTAGGGCTGAGAATGATGATGTTTAGGTTGATGATTTGTTGCTGGAAAATGGCCTAGAGGATGGCCAACAAATTTTTCAAAAAAAAAGGAGCAAACCCTAGAGCAATGGTGCTCTCGGCCGTGCCCAAACTCTGGGTTTTGGTGGGTTTTCTTTGGCTCTTTGGAGCCATTGTTTGCTGCTGATTGCTACTGAGTATTTCACTATTTTGTGATGCTTAAATGATGCCTTGATTCAGTATGTTGCTGTTTAGAGGATGACCCTAAATCTTATGCATGAAATCCATGAAATTATGCTAAGCTTGTTTAGGTTTTTCACATGATTATAACATGAGATTGGAACATGATCAGTTCTGGAATTTTAGTGAATAATTGCTTATTGTTGATGGCTCGACTTAGGCTTGTGAGGTTGATTTGGAAGGAAGGAAGAGCTTTTGAAAAACACTAGAGCCCTTTAGGGTTCGGCTGAACCATTTTTGTGGTTGTCGGCAAGTTTTCTTACTTCCATATCAAGTACAAGTTTATGTGTTGGCTTGGTTTATGAAGTTTCCATAACTGAAGTATTGCTATACATGAGAACATGACTAAGTGCTTAGTATAGCTTATATATGCTTAACTTGGTTATTGCCATAAGGTCGCTCATCTAGCTGTAATTCCTTTTGGTGCTGTGGTTATTATTGTGATTAAATTGTATAAGCTTTGTGAAGATGTTAAGACTCTAGGTTGACTATTAGAGCCCTAACAAAGAGAATTGCGACTAAATCGCTTGCAAGTAAAATGTGATGTAATTGGGACATAGGTCTAGTGAGGACTATGGACCATGAGAACGATGGTACCGTTAGAGACAAACGGTTACTTGCACGCGAGGGTGTTTTGTGGGTTGTACGGTGTGTCCCCACGTGATTTTGTTGACTGCGGTCACCTTGTGATTCTGTGGGCGGACGGTGTGTCCCCCCACATGATTGAGGGTTGTACGGTGTGTCACCTCTGAGAATTGTTCATCTGCGGATGATCGTAAATATGGCCATTGGTGTTGAGGTGGTTGTGTGAATGGTGAGGTCGCTAGCCTAACTGAACTTAGGTGACTGGCTGATATATAACCTAAAAACTATGCTTATTATACCTTGTTATTTATGAGCGTTACATGATTATGTGAATGTTTATATGAGAATATGAGATCTGACCCTGTTATTTGTTTATGTGTTATTCTGGGGGGGGGGGGCATATGGTGAAGGTAAAAAATGCAGTGGTCTCGTGGACGATAGACTTACATGATCAGCATAAGGACAACGCCTGGCAGACAGACTCTGCCAAGGTACGTCACCTCTATGTCGGCAGCGCTACGATCACGGGACGTGACCGGCACGGGAACGTCGTCGAGACACAGATCATGGAGTGGGGCAAAGTCAAGATGCCCTTCGCATCATGTCGCTTCTTGCATGAAGGAGATGAGGGTTCTTGCTCGAACTCTCCACAGAGGGTTGCAGGAGGGGAAGTTTCTTCACGGGCGTTCGGGGCACCAGATTGGTGGGCACACATTGGCGACTTTCCAACTCCACCTCTAGAGTCCCTTCCAGTTCCTGCTGAGCCTATGGAGGACTTTGCTCCACGGTACGATGCAGTAGCTGATGCACCTGGGGATGTCGAGACGGAGGGACATGGAGCTGCACCAGAGGTCAGGGCTCCTGTGAAGAAGCGCCCGAGACAGTGCGGTTGGCTCGACGAGTGACTGATGTTGCCATGCTGGGGGTTGAGTGTTTCGTAGTGTTGAACTATCATTTATCAGTCTTTATTTTCAGGGATTTCATTTGATGTAGGGCCTTAGCCCAGGGTTTAATTTATGTACTTGAATTATGGTTTCTTTTAATTTCGAGTCATTTTATTCAGTAATGCATTTCTTATTTATTTCGCAAAATTTATTTCGTAAGTTTCAAGAGTTTCGCAATAAATGAAATTTTGTCATTAAAACAAGATTAATAATTGAACGGCGAAAATTCTTTACGAAAATGGTGATGTTTGGTTTACTGTGTGACACTCGAGAAATCGGGGCGTTACACTGTGGTATCAGAGCTCCGGTTGAGAAGCAAAGCATTAAGGGTTTTGGGCTTACGTGTTTCCGAACTAGTTGTGTTTTGGTTTTGATAAAGGTGTTTTCAAGCTTCGCGGTGAGATTTGGGTAGACTTGTTTGCTAAGATGTTTGCTTAGCTGTGAGATTGTTAGAAGTTAGTATCATTGCCGTGATACTTGAGATTGATTATCGATTAGTTACGCGCACGACATGCTTGCAATGCCCGTTGATTTATGAGGATCAGGAGTTCCTTGCGAACCTCGTCTGTTAGGGGCTTAAAGAGCTCGATGTGATTCTAGGAATGGACTGGTTGGCACAATATCACGTTCTGTTGGATTGTGCTAATAAGGCCGTAGTCTTTCCGGATTCTGGTGTTACGGATTACTTGAATTCGTACGATTTGGGAAAGGGTTCACCAGCATTCGTGAACTCTATCGTAGCTGAGGCGAAGGACGACGGCGACGTACGCAGCATTTTGGTGGTGCAAGACTTTGTGGATGTATTTCCAGATGATGTGCCTAGATTACCGCCAGTAAGAGAAACAGAGTTCTCTATTGATATTGTGCCCGGTACAAGACCAATATCAATGGCGCCTTATCGGATGGCACCAGCAAAGTTGGCGGAGTTAGCAAAACAGTTGGAGGATCTCTCTTCCAAAGGATTTATCCGACCATGTGTGTCGCCATGGGAAGCACCGGTGTTGTTGGTGAAGAAGAAGGACGGAAGGTCCAGATTGTGTGTGGATTACCGACAACTCAACAAGGTGACAGTGAAGAATCGTTACCCGATGCCTCGGATAGATGATTTGATGGATCAACTTCGGGGAGCTGTTGTTTTCTCGAAGGTAGACCTGAAGTCAGGATATCACCAGATCCGTGTCAAGGAGGCTGACATACAGAAGACCGCATTTAGAACTCGATACGGGCATTATGAGTATCTCGTGATTCCGTTTGGAGTTACAAATGCACCCGCAGTGTCTATGGACTACATGAACAGAGTGTTCAGGCCATTCCTGGACAAGTTCGTGGTGGTGTTCATTGACGATATTTTGATTTACTCGAAGAGTAAGGAAGAACACGAAGAGCATTTGCGTCAAGTGCTAGGAGTATTGCGAGGGAAGGAGCTATATGCTAATGGTTCGAAGTGTGAATTCTGGATGGAAGAAGTGAAATTCCTTGGTCATGTCATATCAAGTCAGGGTGTGGCTGTTGACCCCAGCAAAATTGAATCGATCTTGTCTTGGGAACAACCTAAGACAGCAAGCGACATCAGGAGTTTTGTTGGGCTTGCTGGCTACTATAGACGCTTTGTGAAGGATTATGCAAAGTTGACTTTACCGTTGACTCAGTTGACTAAGAATAATCAACCTTTTGCATGGACGGAGAAGTGTGAAGAGAGTTTCCAGGAAATGAAGAAGAGACTGACTACTGCACCATTACTAGCCTTACCCAAGGAAGGAGAACCATACGACGTTTATTGTGACGCTTCACATAATGGGTTGGGTTGTGTAATGATGCAAGAGAAGAAAGTGATTGCTTATGCTTCGCGACAACTGAAGATTCACGAGAAGAACTATCCTACGCATGATTTGGAATTGGCTGCTATAGTGTATGCTCTCAAGATTTGGAGACATTACCTGTATGGTAGTACATTCACGATCTACAATGATCACAAGAGTCTGAAGTAATTGTTCGATCAGAAAGATCTGAACATGAGGCAACGAAGGTGGATGGAATTCCTGCAGGACTACGAGTTTGACCTACAGTATCATCCGGGGAAAACCAATGTTGTAGCTGACGCTCTTAGTCGAAAGGCTATGCATGTATCCTCGTTGATGGTCAAGGAGTTAGAACTGCTGGAGGCGTTCTGAGATCTGAGTTTGGATGTGAAGATAGCTCCAGGGAAGCTTAGTTTCGGGATGGTGACGGTGTCGAGTGGGCTCTTGGATGAGATCAAATCGAAGCAAGAGACCGATGAAGGATTACTTGAGTGGCGCAAACTAGTTACTCAAGGGAAGGCACCGGAGTTCGCTATCGGAAACGATAACATACTGCGTTGCAAGGGACGAGTTTGTGTACCCAATAACGCAGCTATGAGGAGGTTGATCTTGGATGAAGGTCACAAGAGCAGGTTGAGCATTCATCTGGGGATGAACAAGATGTACCAAGACCTGAAACTTCATTTCTGGTGGCCTGGGATGAAGAAGCAAGTAGCCGAGTATGTGTCGAAATGCTTGACTTGTTGTAACACCCCGATTTCGGTGGCGTCACTTTAGTAACCAACAATAAACTTAATGCGGAAAAACGTGTATATTTTTTTTTCCGATAATAACTAAGACAAGACTGAATTAAATAAAACCCAAATGCGAAAAGTAATAAAACTAATATACAATATATAAACAGCCTTCGCTGTAAGTAGCAACCTCGTCACGAGCAACCTCCAGTGACGGAAAGAAAAGTGTAGCGCCCGTAGGCAATATGTACAAACCAAATGTAAAGGTAAGTGTCCGCAACACTATCCCTCAAAACTGAGAATAAGCTGACCCAATGGCCTGAAAATAAGACCTCCTAAGTCCAACCAACTCTCTGTGATTCCCGTAGGGAAACCACACAAAAAGCTATAGGTGGGAAACTACCCTGTCCCCAAAGAAACAAATGATGTTCAGAGCTAAGACTCTACTCCTACACTAATCCCATCTCGAGGAGCTCACACTAACACTCATTCCTACATGCTAGCGTGATCGTCGTCCGAATCTGAATCCAGAACGACCAAGTCTAGGTACATCCTCCGTCCTCCGCTCGCTATCGCGATGCGCTCCTGTTCCAGCATCCCAACTCTAGTTCTCCCCGAAGGGTGAACCGTCGTGAACCAGCCCGCCAAAGACATCTGACAAAGGGCGTTTGTCCGCCAAAGCACACACAGAAGACGCGAGGGTCAACTCCAAAGAATTATGTAAATAATACCACCAATAGATATAGATAAGAGAATAGCCGCTTAGGCTTATAGCTAAAGATAACATTCCTAGGGTTGCACATTCCACAATAACATAAACAACAACGATAACATTTAGCATGTTCCAAATAGGATTAACAAATAACAATCACATTCGCCAACTAAATTAGTATGCATGTTGCATGACCTGCAAATGACGGTTAACCCAGTTAACCAAATGCATTCCGGAAACGGATGGACATCAAACGGATCAATCCTAGCACCAGCAACGGTGGGACCATTTCTGCCCGCGTGCCTCTTACACCAAACAAAGGTATGGACAACAACGAGTCAATCCTAGCACCAGCAACGGTGGGACCATTTCCGCTCGCGTGCCTCTGGGATGGACATCAACGGGTCAATCCTAGCACCAGCAACGGTGGGACCATTTCTGCCCGCGTGTCTCTTACACCAAACCAAGGTAGCCAGATCAGCAGTAAACCCGTAGGTCTGCCATTTCGGTCTGCTACAAGAGTCGTCTACAAACGCTCTTACACGGCATTCCGGGTCTTATGACCATTTTGGAAACCGACGAGGTCCAGAGTACGTCCTGTGTTAATACCTCATTAATGTTGCATGAATGCAAGATGATTAGTCAAACAACGTCTCCGAATCTCACTCGACACGTCGCCACGTGTTCTAGCTAAATTAATGTCTCTAAAAGCTTACCCTAAGGTAAAGTCGATTCTGCGACAAAAGACACTTCTTCACAACAAAACACATGTAACTCATGATGATCTCCAAATCATCCGACTCATCTCAATCCGATGGTCAAAACTGCTCAACGAGCACAGAGTATCACACTCTCGGAAACTAACGGTTTCCCGGACATATCCCCAGGATAGCCCAACAACATAGCTGCTCCAACAGCACAACAACAAACGCTGCTCCAACAACACCACAACATCTACATACTCGAAGCCTCTCAACTTTCTCAATACTGGGATCCGACGACACTTCTCGTTTTCCAAAACTAAGATTTGACTTCCACGCCTTCCTTTCGAGTTTATTATCATTAATTAAAGATTTAGAGGTTGTTTAATGTCTTATGAGTTTTCTTTACAAAATACTATCCTTTTAGACTTATCGCAAATCCTATAAGTTCTCGGGATCTCCAAATCCCCAAATGACTCCAGAGAATGTCTCGATCCATACACATCATAACAAGGTCCGAATCTCATTCGTCCTATCAAACTTTCTCAAAACTCACAAAATAAAATCGGCATGACCTGCCCGCTATTCTCACCATTCAGAATCTCAGATTTCTTTGCAAAAGCATAATTAGATCATCACAGCCAATCAACATGTCATATATCAACATATTAAGCAATAACCACCTAGCACTTAGCATATAAGGCATGCACCACACATCCTAGATTACCCACATAGCACATAGCATATAAGTCAATCTCAAAAACATTCAGTAGATGAATCATCTACATTGTCAGCCGAAGCCTCAGAAAACATTTTCCAATCACACACAATCCAGTGCATAAACAGTAAACAATGTCGAAAGCATCGACCCTAAGAATTAACTAGAGATTCAGTGAGAAGCCCTCACCTTAGCCAATTTCCATACTAAGGTGCAACTCTGATCCGATTACATCTTTGTTTGCCTGCGTCGGCTCGATTCCTTCCATTGTGTAGCTTCGATGCAGGGTGCTTCCGTTCATCGTACGAAAATCAAGTTTCTGAAACTTGTCGGCAAAGAGTCGCCAGAGAAAGTTGCGGCTCACGGGGTTGACGGAGGAACTGTCACCGGAGACACAAAGGAAGGTTGTTCCTTCATCTTTTCGCGGCCAGAAACTCAACGGCGCTGTCCGTTTCCCCAAAGAGTCGACGGTTTGCCCAGAAAGTTCAGCCGAAGGTCGACGGTGGTTGTCGGGGTCGTCGAATAAAATGACCCAAATACGAAATTGAAAATAGGGTTTTGCTCTCCTCACGGCAAGGATCGTAGCAGTATCCTCCGTTTTTTCATCGGTCACCGGAGTTGATCGGAAAAAGCTCCCAAAGGCGGCAGCAGCGGCGGTCGACGGCGACGGAACGACAATCCGGAATATGGGTTTTGTGGTGGACACCGCAAGGGTTCCAACGGTACTAACCTCGCTGTGAACGGAGGTCCGAGTACACCGGAATCGAAGGTCGAAGTTTGCGATGTCGGCGACGTCGGCGCGTCGTTATGCTCTATTTTCACGTCATGCTTCCTCTGTTCTTGTTCATGGAGCTCGCCATGGTGCTCTCGGTTGGTGGTTGTTGCTTGCGACCTTGAACCAGAGGTGGTGGCTCGCGTGGAAGGTGGTGCGTGGCGGTGTGGCTCGCGTGATGGTGAGGTGGTGGTCGTGGCGTTCTCGTTTGTGGCCATGGAGAAAGAAGCTTGTGATGATGGCTGCTGTTCTGTTTTGGGTGGAGACAATGATCCATGGTGGTGTGAGTTCTTGGTTGCCACCATGAGAGAAAAGAAAGAACGGTGATGAGGAAGAAGAAACATGGTGTGCGTGGACAGCAAAGGAGAGGAAATTGGTGATGGTGTATGAGATGATGATGAAGTGAAGTGGATGGTGATGTGTGGGTGCTGAACGTGAAGAAGAACAGGGAGTATGGTGCTACTTGGTTGAAGGTGAAAAGGATATATGGCATGGTGATTTTGGTGAAGAACAAAATGATGTGGGTGTTGGCAGCAGAAAAGAAAAGAAGCTTGGTGATGAGAAGATTGATGTGTGTGGGTTCTGCACAAAGAGGAAGAAAGGGTCAGTCATGGTGGAGAAAAAAACGTTGATGATGAGAGGAATGAGAAGGCATGGTGCTGGTTCCATTGAGAGTGAGGGATGCACGATGGTGGTGGGAAGAAAATAGAAAGGGTGTGTGTGCTGCAGCTTTTGGAGAATAATAGAAGAAGAAGTAGAAAGAAAAGGAGAAGGGACATAATATATATAGAAGAAGAAGTAGGAAATGGGTCAAGGAAGAAATGAAGAAAAAGTGTAATGAGAGAGAGAGATGTCGACAGAGTGAGTGAGGGAGGATAAGGAGGTTTAGATATTTAGGAAAGATATTTGTAAACTGGTATAAATTGATTTAGACACTGAAGAATTTAGCTCACAAAGTTAAGAGAAAAATAGATAATGGATATATAACTATACTAAAAATTATGAGGAACTTTATGAAACAGTAAAATATAAATTATGATCACTTTGAACAAATTAAAATGATCCATGAACCAAGAAATGAGTAGATATTTATCAAAGATCGGATAAGGATGAATAGATATTTATCAAAGATATTTTGAGAAGATATTTTGTAAATCGGTACAGATTTGTTTAGATATCGGAGGATTTAACTCATAGAGTTAAAAAAAGAATATAAGAGTGATTCCGATTTCTTCCTACTGATTCCAACGTATTTTAGACACGATATTATCCCCGCTGAATCTTCTAATTCTTCAAAGAAATATCAGTATGATTTTTGGTTTTCGAGGCTTGTTTTTAATGCTATATATAGAGGTTGAAAAAACGCGGGAAAATGAAAGTTTCGCGAATCTGATTTTTCCGGCTTCATTCTCCGTGAATTCTAAGATAGGTTTTGGCGACATAAATCCAAAACTCAACAGAGGTTTCCTGGTATTTTAGGTGACTAATGCAAAGTCGGTGTAAAACTATTTTACCCGATAAGTTACTTTTTGCATTGAATGTCGGAATAGAAAACTTCCTTCTGAAGAAAGATTGAAATCATCAAGAGAAATGGGTGTACGCGTGTGGAATCTTCATTTGAAGCTCCGAATAGAAAAAGTCTTCATTGTCGGTTGATTCTAGGGTTTCTGAACTATCAGGGATTTAGTTTCGGCAAACTTCCGATGATTGGAATCGGACGTTCGTAGATCCTAGAGTTTCGCCTCGAAACGCTTGTTATATATGGATTAAGAGAAGTTCTAACATTTCTCTGAAGATTTTTGGAATTAGTTTCCATCGTGACTTTAAGCATAAACAAACTATTTACTAGGGTTTCTGCCCTAGGTTTAAGCGTATAATAATCGTGCTATAACTGATATCGACTTTGATGCAATCCTTAGACTTTTCCTGAACTTTCTCCTTCATAAATTTATTTCATCCGATAAAATCTTGTTCAGGTTTTTCCTTCACGATACATCAAGCCTAATCGTAAATGGAAATCTCTTCCACTTATTCTAAGCTTAAAAACTTGGGTCTTACACTTGTCAGAAGGCTAAGGTGGAACATCAGAAGCCAGCAGGAAAACTACAGTCGTTGGAAGTTCCAGAGTGGAAATGGGATAGCATCTCTATGGACTTCGTGACGGCGTTACCCCTAACACAAAGAATATTTGATGCAATTTGGGCAGTGGTTGATCGACTGACGAAGACCGCTCACTTCGTGCCGATAAATCTGAACTACAAGGTGGAGAGACTAGCAGAAATCTACATTGCAGAGATTGTACGTCTGCATGGGGTACCATCTAGCATTGTGTCGGACAGAGACCCGAGGTTTACCTCACGTTTCTAGGGAGCTTTGCAACAAGCTTTGGGAACCAAGCTGAGATTGAGTTCCGCTTATCATCCAAAGACGGATGGGAAAACCAAAAGGACTATTCAATCCTTGGAGGATTTGCTAAGAGCTTGTGTGCTAGATCATAAAGGAAGCTGGGATGAGTTGTTGTCGCCGATTGAGTTCACCTACAACAACAGCTTTCATACGAGCATCGGGATGGCACCTTATGAAGCTTTGTATGGTCGGAGGTGTCAGACGCCTTTGTGCTGGCATTAAGATGGGGAGAACTTAGTGATTGGACCCGAGCGGGTTCAGCAAACCATCGAAGGAGTAAAGCGAATTCAAGAAAAGATGAGGATCTCGCAGAGTCGTCAGAAGAGTTACGCTGACAATCGAAGAAAAGAGCTGGAATTTCAAGCGGGAGATCATGTCTTCTTGCGGGTTACCCCGATGACTGGTGTCGGAAGAGCGATCAAGTCTAAGAAGCTTACTCCAAAGTTCATTGGACCGTACCAGATAGCAGAACGAGTTGGGCCAGTGTCATATTGGATTGCGTTGCCGCCTTTCCTATCCAATATCCATGATGTACTTCATGTGTCACAGTTGCGGAAGTACATGGCTGATGATTCTCATGTTCTTGAACCTGACGACATTCAGCTAAAGGAAGATCTGACGATGGTGATGCCACCCATCAAGATCGTCGACAGGAGCACGAAGCGTTTAAGGAACAAAGAGGTGTCCTTGGTGAAGGTCGTTTGGAATCAAGCGACAGGCGATGCTACATGGGAACTAGAGAATAAGATGCGGGAGTCACATCCCGATTTGTTTGTAAACCCTTAAGTTTCGAGGGCGAAACTATTTTTAAGGGGGGGTGGGGTATTGTAAGACCCTACTTTGATGAATAAAATTATTTATTTTAGAATAAATGATAAAATGTGTCTTGCTTATGATTTGTGAATTTCCTTGATGCTTTGTAGTGTGAAGTATTATTAATATGGAAGTGATAATGGTACTTAAGGGCTAGGATATAATTTTTATAAGGTCAATGATCCCAAGATGAATGAGTTTGAGTTGCTTGGAGGCCAAGCATGGTGCCATGGCCGAATCCCATGAGGAAGGAATGAGGGAAGACTTGTTTGACTTGGTTGTGCTTAATTTGTGGTAATGATTTGGGGGTTATGACTCCTTAGTCAATGCAAATCAGTTTTGTTGAGGAAATAATGAGAAATTGATGAGCATTAATTTCATGTCTCATTTGAAATTGAAAGAAAAGGTTGTGAATGCCGTTGGAGTCTATATAGGCCGCGGGTTTAAGGGTAAAAGGGGGAGAGATTTTCAGATTTTGGAGTGAACAAAAAGAGAGAAGAATTAGAAACCCTCTTCACATTTTCATCACTTCACACATTCAGCAAAAGAAAGAAAGAAAGAGAGAGTGAGAGAGAGAGAGAGGAAGGTCGTGGAAGAAGAAGAAGAAGTCGTGGAGGAGCAAGGGTGAGGAGGAGATTTCGAGCAAGGAGAAGGGAGCAAGGATCATTCTCTTTGAATCATTTATCTTCACCTATTCTTCTCAAAACACTAAGACTAAGGTAAGGGGTCGATCTAGTGGGTAGAGTCTAGGTCTTTACATGATGATGAATTCCTTGGTTCTCATGGCTATGATCTTATCTTAGTTTGGTTTAGAATGTATGATTGGATGAGGGTAGGATGCATGTGTAAGACTTTGAAATTTGCAGCCCCAAATTTGATACAAGTTGATACCATGCTACTTGCCATAGTTGCTTATTTGACTAGTTTTGCCATGATTGGTGCCTAGAACGAATACTGTACTGAATTGTATGCTTAGGGCTGAGAATGATGATGTTTAGGTTGATGATTGGTTGCTGGAAAATGGCCTAGAGGATGGTGAAGGTATGAAAAACGGTAGAAAGGGGGGGGGGTTGAATAACGTTTTCAGTATAAAACTTCCACCTTAAAGATTTTGACAAATCTTTCGAGAACTTAAGTGCTATAGATAAGAGATAGAAAAGCACACAAGGATTTTATCCTGGTTCACTTGATAAATCACTCAAACTACTCCAGTCCACCCGTTAAGGTGATTTCTTCCTTCTTAGAATGAAGGCAATCCACTAATCAGGTAAGAGTTACAACTGCACTTGAAACCTACAAGTGACTAACAATTACACTGACTTAGCTCACACTAAGATTCACTCTCTTAGTCTTCTCTAGGATCCGATCAACCTTGATCTCCTAAAGGAACTAAACAAACTGTTTATCAAAGAATTGTTTACAAGAGATTTGCTTCTGAAAAGCTAATAGTAAACACAATGAATTTCAGATGAAAGAAAACTTAGAAGATTTTGAATATGTCTTGCGCGTATGTGAATGCTTCTTCTTCTCGCCGTTTCTTTCAGTCTTCAGCCTCTTATATACTCCAAGGATTAGGGTTGAGCGTTGCATAGGAAATGCTACCGTTGGAGGGCAGTTCTGGAAAATCCAGCTTCTGCTGTGGCTGAGAACGTTAGGTAGGTCGTCAGGAAGGTACAGTTGCTTTTGTACTTGGATAGCGACGCGACCTTTAAACCTAGGAGACTTCTGATCAGGGGAATGCTTCATTTTGGAACTTGTGAAGCCGGTTGATCAGAGTCAGAGCGAAAGCACAGATCCTCTGACCATTGTATCTTCTGATTCTGAACTCAGAGGGAAGAACATGGCCTTCAGAGTTTCTTGCTTCTGGACTTCAGAGTTTCCACTATTCAGCTTCTGCAACTTCAGAGTCTTCTACACCATCAGAACATCTGAACCTTCAGTGTTTCTTGGTTATCAGAACTTCTGGATCTTCAGAGCTTCTAGTGACTGAGTCCACATCAGAGTTTGTATAACTTCAGAACTTCTGAAGCTTTTCCACTGTTCATACTGAACATGGTGAATGCGAAAGCGTTGCTTGGTTCACTCTTTAAGCACAGTGCTTCTGATTTGTGTGAGATTGAATAGAGGTCAGAGCCTGTAAATAGCACACTCAGAAAAACACGTTAGAGTACCACAATTGTTCATATCAAAAGGTTAACTTGTAATCATCAAAACATAGAGTTGTACTACTAGATCAAAACTTGATCTTACAATCTCCCCCTTTTTGATGATGACAAAACTAAGATTTTTGATGAACAATTCTTAAACATTAAACTGAATTCACTCAGAGTTTAGAGATATAGAATAATACTTATCCTGATGTGAATAGTTTATCTTGCTCATTCTGAATTCAAGTCACTGCTTGATTCTGAGCTTAGCTCCCCCTGAATCTAATACTTGATGAAAACGTTAGTAAAGTCTAGATTCTGAGCTAAATGATATAAGAGTTCAGAGTGAAAAACTTATGACATAGATGAAAATCGAGTAATCAGAGCGCATAAGTAATCAGAGTCACGGACAGGGTATCAGAGTCTTGGGTATCAGAGTCAACTTATAATCACTTCAGAAGAAGTGAAATGTATTCCTTGTATTTGCCCAGTGACACATCTATGGTCATGAAGGTGGAACTCTTAAATTCTCCAAAAGAAAAAATAAATCACACTAACACATCTTACACATCAAAAACTGGGTTTACTCCCCCTTTTTGTCATAAGCAAAAAGCTTGGGGTGTGAAAAACTTAGCTTGAAGTACAAGGTACTCCCCCTTAGAGAAGGTCTAAGTTTAAAGAAGATGAAAACGATGCAAGAATCAGAGTTAGGCGAAATAAATAGAAGAGTTAATGCAAGAGAAGAACGTTTACCACCGGTCAAGTGAGTAAAGAGAAGGGTCAGTTACCAAGAACTTAACCTCGAGAAACCGTAGGGGCATTAACTTTCAGAGAGAAAGTGAAGCCTATATAAAGCGTTGGAGAGAAAGGTAAGCTTCACACTTCGAACAATTTTTAGGAAAAAAAAATGGCATCATACATCATAGCACTAGAAGAGCTGAGGAAGAAGGCCTTTGAGGAGGACTTGTTCCTGAACATTAGGCATCCAGAGGGTACAACGACCATCGCGGAGCTGACACGGACACTGCTGGAAGAGGACCTGGTCAGGGGCAGGGTGAGCTTGTTGAGCCAAAGGGTCTGCCTCTTGTAAAGGATTGGCCAAGATAGGTTCATCGGGGTCAACTAGACGTTCAGGTCTAGGGCCAGGATATCTCCTAGGGCTTGGACAAGTGAGGTAATACTCTTCTAAGGTAGACACCTTTTCTTTTCTGACCTCCATGAATTTTCTAATGGATTCAGAGTTATTGGAGGGAGAAGAATCAGCAACATTGGTTGGGAAGGATACGGGTGTATAGGCTGTGGAAGAGTCGGTATCCGTGGGTTTGACAGCAGGACGTTCTGATGCTCTTGGGACAGAGTGATCAGAGGTTCTGGGTTCAGGTTCTGTGTGGGTAGGCTCTGGTTGTGCAGGAATGACGGGTTCAGAAGATAATGGGTCGTACGGGATGGTAATGAGAGAGGTAGGTTCTTCTGACCTAGAGGGCTGGTTCTGAAGCAAATTCCAGAGAGGTGCTTCAGTAGGGGAAGGTTGAAAGAATGAAGATCTTGGGGAATGTGGTGGAGAGGTGGTTTGTGCAGCTGGTTGGGATTCAGGAATAGGAGTGAGGGGATTTGAGGAGTGTTGGAGCATGGCAGATATAGGGAGTGCATCAAATAAATTCAAATCATCATCAGAAGCAAGTGCAGGCTTACTTGAATGTGCTGATGATCTAGTCACTCTGGCAGGAGGTTCATTCCTGCTGACCACTTCAGCAGCTGGTTCCACCCGAGTAGGCTTCACCACGATTCTGACCTTCTTCTTCTTCTTCTTAGGAGGACCATCCTCATTATCACTATCATCACCATCATCAGGCTTTCTCTTCTTCTTTTTGACCAGAGGCACATCTGATTCCTCAGAAGATTCGTCCAGTATCATCTTCCTCTGAGCTTTCTTCTTGGGAGGAGAAGGAAACTCTGGAGCTGGCGGTAGTCTGCTGACGAAATCATCAAGATCAATTTCGAATCCTTGAGCCCTTAGGTCATCAACATAGCACCTAATGGCGTCAGGATTGTCTGCCTGTGTCCATAGAGGATAGTCAGTCAGAGGCATCCTTCTACTTCTGATTTCAGAAGATGTGTCTTCACGAGCAGGAGCAATCTTCTTCTGGACCAAACCCATCTTCTTCAGAGAATTTGCAGTGAAGACATCACTGACAATGGTGGTCAGGTCCTCTACACATCCAGCATTGACTAGATCTTGCACCAGGTTGCTTTCAATGAGAAAGTCTGAGAGCAGTCTCCCAAAGGGGATATACTTGATTGCTGACTTGAGGGAGGCAGTGGTGCGAGACTTCCGGATGCATTCCTTCAAGTAGGAGAACAGGAAGTAGGGAAGGCAGATCTTCTTCTGGTCTTGGATGAAGAACAACATCACCTTCTGGTTGAAGTTGATGTAGTCTGGTGAACTGCCCTTTGGTCTCTGGTTTATGCAGTGGAGCAGAATTTTGTGCCAGATCCTGAGCTTGGGATGAAGGTCCATCACCTTGTAACTCATCTTGCCCGGTTTGAAATTGGTGTACAGGGCCTGGTTGATTGTATCCTTGGTGCTGGGTTTCAGCTTCGATTCCGTGAGTTGGAAACGATACCCATAAGCAGTGTCTGTACCCAGCAGATTCACGAAGGACTTCTCAGTGATGATGATCTTTCTTCCAAGAATGTGAGATACCACCTGAGTATCATCGCAGTCGGCGTGCTTCCAGAATTCCTTGACCAATCTATCATACACCGGTCCTCGAAGTCTGTTGAAGTAATTTCCCCAACCTTGAGCTTGGACTTCAGGACGAAGATCATACCCATTTGTAGCCAGGTTGTCGAGGTCGAATCTCCATTCTGCCAGGACTTGAAGTTCTTCAGGAGCAAAAACGCAATGAACGGCACAGCCCCGTTCTGCAATCGGAAGAATCTGCTCTTGAGCTTGACCTTGATCTTGTGTCGGATTCTCAGGGCCCCTTTGACCCGTTGCTAGACCAACTACCATGTGAGGGAACTGAGGTGCATCTGCAGTAGCTCTTCTGGTTTGTCTCACCATTTTTGAAGCGGTTGAAGGTTTAAGGTAGAAGATGAAGGTTGAAAGATGAAGAGAGATCGAGAAAGAAATCGAGGATGAGCGGTTTCGAAAAAGTAGAGAGAGCGAGAGTAAAAACCGGAAGTGACAGAGATCGTGTGTGTATAGTGGGTTTTGGCAAATAACCGTTGTTGATTCAAAAAGCACTTTAAGATCAACGGTTGAAAATTAAAGATAGGTAGTAACAGTAAAATACACAAATCACACACAGGAGAGAAGCATATCTACACGCAATCATAACAGACCGTCACACGGGCACAAGGAACTATGCATCAGAAATACTGACGCACGTGTTGCTGTCTCAGCTTCAGAGTCAGTACCAGTGGGTACACACACTCTGATTGAGTTACCTTCTGGACTAGACATCTTCTGATCAAGAAGTATCATAGTCAGAGGTTCTGATCCATCTTCACTCTGGACAAAAGTCCATGTTTAGATTTTTCAGAATAAAATTAAATATATCCTCTGCTAAGGGCTTTGTAAAGATATCTGCCCATTGATGGTCAGTATCAACAAACTTCAGAAGAAGTACGCCCTTCTGTACATAATCTCTAATAAAGTGATATTTTACCTCAATGTGTTTTGCCCTTGAATGCAGGATAGGATTCTTACTCAATGAGATTGCAGCAGTGTTATCACAATAGATTGGGATATTGCTCTCAAGGATCTGATAATCCTCCAGCTGATGTTTCATCCAGAGCATCTGAGTGCTGCATATTGCTGCTGAGATATATTCTGCCTCTGCAGTTGATAGTGCAATGGTTGATTGCCTCTTGCTTGCCCATGAGACTAGATTGCTTCCCAGAAATTGACAATTTCCAGAAGTACTTTTTCTCTCTGTTCTATCTCCAGCATAATCAGCATCACAGTAACCTGAAAGCTTATACTCTGATGTTTTCTTATACATCAAGCCAAGGTTAGTGGTGCCTTTCAAATACCTTAGGATCCTCTTAACAGCAGTTAAGTGAGTTTCCCTTGGATCTGATTGGAAACGACCACATAAATGAACACTAAATAGTATGTCTGGCCTAGATGCAGTTAAGTATAGAAGTGAACCTATCATGCCACGATAGAGCTTCTGACATACTTTACCACTTTTATCTTCTTTCTCCAGAATGCATGTAGGATGCATTGGAGTCTTGGCCACTGTAGATTCCAGCATATTGAACTTCTTAAGAAGTTCTTTAGTGTACTTGCTCTGATGGATATATGTTCCTTCTGGTGTTTGATCAACTTGTATTCCCAGAAAGTACTTTAATTCTCCCATCATACTCATCTCAAATTCAGCCTGCATCATCTCAGAAAATTCTTTGCATAGAGATTGATTAGCAGAACCAAATATAATATCATCAACATAAATTTGCACAATTAAGATATCATCTTTATAAGTCTTGCAAAAAAGAGTTGTATCTACTTTACCCCTTACGAACTCATTCTCCAGAAGGAATGAGCTAAGTCTCTCATACCATGCTCTGGGAGCTTGCTTCAGACCGTAGAGTGATTTCTTCAATTTGAACACATGGTCTGGTTTCTTCTCATCTTCAAAACCTGGGGGTTGATGAACATAGACTTCCTCTGAGATATAACCATTTAGGAAGGCACTCTTCACGTCCATCTGATGTAGAACTATGTTGTGATTTACTGAGAAAGAGATCAACAGTCTGATTGCCTCCAGTCTTGCTACTGGAGCAAATGTTTCAGTGTAGTCTATTCCTTCCTGCTGGCTGTAGCCTTGAGCAACTAGCCTTGCCTTGTTTCTGACTACATCTCCTTTCTCATTCAGCTTGTTTCTGAATACCCATTTCGTTCCAATAACATGGACACTCTCAGGCTTCTTCACTAAGCTCCAAACATCGTTCTTGGAAAATTGATTCAATTCTTCTTCCATGGCCAGAATCCAATCCTTGTCCTGAAGAGCTTCATCTATGGACTTGGGTTCAATTAAGGACACCAATCCTTTCAGACTGAGCAAGGTCTCTTCAGAGGGTCTGAAGGCTGATCTGGTTCTGACTGGTTCGTCTTTGTTGCCCAGAATCAATTCCTTAGGGTGAGCTGCAGTGATTCTGCTCTTCTTCAGAGTTTGTGAGTTAGAGGGACCAGCTTCTTCCTCTGGTTCATCTTCCTCTGGCTCAGCTTCCTCTGGAGCTTTGCCTTTGTCAGAAACATTAATGCTTAAATCTGCAAACTTTTCAACTAGCTTTGACTGGTCAGAGTCAAGCTTATCGTCAAATCTAACATGAATAGATTCTTCAATAGTCTTAGCATCAGTATTATAAAATCTAAGACCTTTAGATCTCTCAGAGTAACCGAGTAATAGACACTTAGAAGACTTAGCATCAAATTTATGCAATCTATCCTTAGTATTGAGAACATAACAAACACAGCCAAAAGGATGAAAATAAGAAATGTTGGGTTTAATGTTCTTCCACAATTCATAAGGAGCCTTATTCAGAATTGGTCTCACAGAGATTTTGTTCTGAATGTAACATGCTGTATTTACTGCCTCTGCCCAAAAGTGCTTAGCCATGCCAGTTTCTTGGAGCATGGTTCTAGCCATCTCCTGAAGAGTTCTGTTCTTCCTCTCAACAACACCGTTTTGTTGAGGAGTTCTGGGACAAGAGAAATCATGTGCTCCATAGGAATCAAACAGACTCTCAAACTTGTCATTCTCAAACTCTCAACCATGGTCACTTCTGACACGCACAATCCTACAAGCCTTCTCGTTTTGCACTTGAGCAATGAAGGTAGAGAACACAGCATGAGACTCATCCTTGCGGGTTAGACACTTTACCCATGTCCAGCGGCTATAGTCATCAACGATAACCATCCCATATCTCTTGCCACCTATAGACTCAGTTTTCACTGGTCCAAAAAGGTCGATATGCAGAAGTTCTAACGGCCTTGAGGTTGAGACAACATTCTTTGCCTTGAAAGGGACTTTTGTGAATTTGCCTTTCTGACATGCTTCACAAAGAGCGTCTGAAGCGAACTTCAGATTGGGTAAGCCCCTGACAAGGTTTAGCTTGCTCAGCTGAGAAATCTTTCTCATACTGGCATGCCCTAACCGTCTATGCCATACCCACTGCTCTTCATTAACAGACAGAAGGCCCTTCACATTCTGAGCCTCCAACTCAGATAATCTGATCTTATAAATGTTGTTCTTCCTCTTGCTGTTAAACAGAACAGAGCCATCGATCTGACTTACAGCCCGGCAGGACTTTTGATTGAATATAACATCATAACCCTTGTCAGCTAATTGACTTATAGACAATAAGTTATGTGTTAAGCCGTCTACTAATAACACATTATCAATGCATGGACTACTATCTACACAAATAGTACCAGTACCAACAATTTTACCCTTTTCATTTCCTCCAAAGCCAACTTCGCCTCCAGGCTTAAGTTTCAGCTCTCGGAACATACGCCTTTCTCCCGTCATGTGACGCGAGCATCCACTGTCCAGATACCATGATTGGTGTTTCAGTGGAGCTATCAAGGATATCTGTAACATAGATAATCTTGTCCTTAGGTACCCACTTTCTGGGTCCTCTTTTGTTAGTTACCCCAGAGGTTCTGATCACCTTGGGTGTCTCAACATGATATTTTAAAGGAATATTTGCATGATATTTAGTCATAGAGAAAGATCCCTTTTTAAGAGGGTTTTTAGCAACTTTAGCAGGTACAGGATCAGGCAATATGGTACCAGAGGGAACAAAGCATTCATATAAAGATTTAGCTTTAGACACAGAGGGCTCATTTCTAATTGGTTTAGAATAGCCAATACCATGCATTCCATTTCTGATTACGCCATAGATCATTGAAGCCATTAAGCTTCTATCCACGCTTTTAGCTAGGAATCTTTGAAAAGACTTTTCATACTTAGATTCATTTCTACAATCAGAGGCATCACAGGCAACAATTTCTTCTAACTTAGCAATCTGGTTCTTAAGCACAGAGTTAGAATTGATCAAGGCATGATTATCATTTTTCAAATCAGAAATAATTTTCTCATGTTCAGAAGGAGTCTTGGAAACAATAGATAAGTTCTTTTTCAGCTTCTTATGCTTAGACAATAAAGAGTTATACTTATCCATGATATCAGACAAGGCATGTTTTAGTTCAGAGGTAGAGAAAGAAGCGAATACCTCATTTTCATCGTCTGAGTTAGGATCTCCTTCTGATTCTGAGTCAGAGTCAACAGCTTCCTTTGACTCTGCTTCCTTGTCTTTGATAATAGCCATGAGTCCTTGGACTTCACCATCAGAGTCAACATCCTCTGACTCTGATTCATCAAATGTCACCATCAGACTCTTCTTCGTCTTGAAGTGCTTCTTTGGCTTCTTGTCCTTCTTCAATCTTGGACAGTCACTTTTGTAGTGCCCTGATTCTTTGCACTCGAAGCATGTGACTTCCTTAATTGAGGACTTCTTCTGGCCTGAGGATTCAGACTTTCCTTTTGCCTTTCCAGAGCCTTTGTACTTGCTCTGCCTGTGCTTCCAGATTCAGTTGAGTCTCTTGGAGATCAGAGTCAGCTCATCTTCATCAGAATCTTCTGATGCTTCTTCAGATTCCTCTTCTTCAGCTTGAAGAGCTTTTGACTTCTCAACCTTAGCCTTTTCAGATTTGGATTTCAAGGCTATGGACTTTTTCCTCAGATCTTGCATCTCTGAGCGCTTCAGCTCATGGCATTTCAAAATGCTGATGAGTTCTTCTAAACTCATATTCTCAACGTCTCTCGTGAGCTCTATTGAAGTCACTAAAGGCATCCAACTTTCAGGAAGACACCTGATGACCCTTATGACATGATCTTTTGTTGTGTAGCTCTTGTTGAGAGGTCGTATGCCAGCTACAAGCAACTGAAATCTGGAGAACATTTCTTCAATGGACTCATTTGGCTCCATGATGAAGGATTCATACTTTTGGATCAAAGACAATGCCTTTGATTCTTTGACTTTCTTGTTTCCTTCATGAGACATCTTCAGAGATTCGAAAATGCCTTTCGCAAACTCACGATCTGTAATCTTCTGGTACTCTTCATAGGAAATAGCACTTAGAAGAATTGCTCTTGCTTTGTGATGTTGTGAGTATTGTAAGATCAAGTTTTGATCTAGTAGTACAACTCTATGTTTTGATGATTACAAGTTAACCTTTTGATATGAACAATTGTGGTACTCTAACGTGTTTTTCTGAGTGTGCTATTTACAGGCTCTGACCTCAACTCAATCTCACACAAATCAGAAGCACTGTGTATAAAGAGTGACCCAAGCAACGCTTTCGCATTCACATGTTCAGTATGAACAGTGGAAAAGCTTCAGAAGTTCTGAAGTTATACAAACTCTGATGAGGACTCAGTCACTAGAAGCTCTGAAGATCCAGAAGTTCTGATAACCAAGAAACACTGAAGGTTCAGATGTTCTGATGGTGTAGAAGACTCTGAAGATCCAGAAGCTGAATAGTGGAAACTCTGAAGTCCAGAAGCAAGAAACTCTGAATGCCCATGTTCTTCCCTCTGAGTTCAGAATCAGAAGAAACAATGGTCAGAGGATCTGTGCTTTCCCTCTGACTCTGATCAACCGGCTTCACAAGTTCCAATACGAAGCATTCCTCTATTCAGAAGTCTCCTAGGTTAAAAGGTCAAGTCGCTATCCAAGTACAAAAGCAAGTGTACCTTCCTGACGACCTACCTAACGTTCTCAGCCACAGCAGAAGCTGGATTTTCCAGAACTGCCCTCCAACGGTAGCATTTCCCATGCATTGCTCAACCCTAATCCTTGGAGTATATATAGAGGCTGAAGATTGAAAGAAGCGGCTAGAAAGCAATACATACGCGCAAGACATATTCAAATTATTCTAAGCTTTCTTTCATCTGAAATTCATTGAGTTTACTATTAGCTTTTTAGAAGCAAATCTCTTGTAAACAATTCTTTGATAAACAGTTTGTTTAGTTCCTTTAGGAGATCAAGGTTGATCGGATCCTAGAGAAGACTAAGAGAGTGAATCTTAGTGTGAGCTAAGTCAGTGTAATTGTTAGTCACTTGTAGGTTTCAAGTGCAGTTGTAACTCATACCTGATTAGTGGATTGCCTTCATTCTAAGAAGGAAGAAATCACCTTAACGGGTGGACTGGAGTAGCTTGAGTGATTTATCAAGTGAACCAGGATAAAATCCTTGTGTGCTTTTCTATCTCTTATCTTTTGCACTTAAGTTCTCGAAAGATTTGTCAAAATCTTTAAGGTGGAAGTTTTGTACTGAAAACGTTATTCAAACCCCCCCTTTCTACCGTTTTTCATACCTTCAATTGGTATCAGAGCGCAAGTTCTGATTACCACACCTAACAGTGTTCAGTGATCCGGGCCGGTGTGAAAAACAATGGCTGCCACCACCAGTGAAACTCAAAGAGATGGTTACAATGCAAAGCCTCCTATGTTCGATGGTCAAAGGTTCGAATATTGGAAAGATAGACTGGAAAGTTTCTTTCTGGGTTTCGATGCAGATCTCTGGGATATTATTGTGGATGGCTACGAGCGTCCAGTGGATGCAGGTCAGAGATGACTGCAGATCAAAAGAAGCTGTACTCACAACATCACAAAGCAAGAGCAATTCTTCTAAGTGCTATTTCCTATGAAGAGTACCAGAAGATTACAGATCGTGAGTTTGCTAAAGGCATTTTTGAATCTCTGAAGATGTCTCATGAAGGAAACAAGAAAGTCAAAGAATCAAAGGCATTGTCTTTGATCCAAAAGTATGAATCCTTCATCATGAAGCCAAATGAGTCCATTGAAGAAATGTTCTCCAGATTTCAGTTGCTTGTAGCTGGCATACGACCTCTCAACAAGAGCTACACAACAAAAGATCATGTCATAAGGGTCATTAGGTGTCTTCCTGAAAGTTGGATGCCTTTGGTGACTTCAATAGAGCTCACGAGAGACGTTGAGAATATGAGTTTAGAAGAACTCATCAGCATTTTGAAATGCCATGAGCTGAAGCGCTCAGAGATGCAAGATCTGAGGAAAAAGTCCATAGCCTTGAAATCCAAATCTGAAAAGGCTAAGGTTGAGAAGTTAAAGGCTCTTCAAGCTGAAGAAGAGGAATCTGAAGAAGCATCAGAAGATTCTGATGAAGATAAGCTGACTCTGATCTCCAAGAGACTCAACCGCATCTGGAAGCACAGGCAGAGCAAGTTCAAAGGCTCTGGAAAGGCAAAAGGAAAGTATGAGTCCTCAGGCCAGAAGAAGTCTTCAATCAAGGAAGTCACATGTTTTGAGTGCAAAGAATCTGGGCACTACAAAAGTGATTGTCCAAAGTTGAAGAAAGACAAGAAGCCAAAGAAGCACTTCAAGACGAAGAAGAGTCTGATGGTGACATTTGATGAATCAGAGTCAGAGGATGTTGACTCTGATGGAGAAGTCCAAGGACTCATGTCAATTGTCAAAGACAAGGAAGCAGAGTCAAAGGAAGCTGTTGACTCTGACTCAGAATCAGAAGGAGATCCTAACTCAGACGATGAAAACGAGGTATTCGCTTCCTTCTCTACCTCTGAACTGAAACATGCTTTGTCTGATATCATGGATAAGTATAACTCTTTATTGTCTAAGCATAAAAAGTTGAAAAAGAACTTATCTGCTGTTTCCAAGACTCCTTCTGAACATGAGAAAATTATTTCTGATTTGAAAAATGAAAATCATGCTTTGGTAAATTCTAACTCTGTGCTTAAGAACCAGATTGCTAAGTTAGAAGAAATTGTTGCCTGTGATGCCTCTGATTGTAGAAATGAATCTAAGTATGAAAAGTCTTTTCAAAGATTCCTAGCTAAAAGCGTGGATAGAAGCTTAATGGCTTCAATGATCTATGGCATAAGCAGAAATGGAATGCATGGCATTGGCTATTCTAAACCAATTAGAAATGAGCCTTCTATGTCTAAAGCTAAATCCTTGTATGAATGCTTTGTTCCCTCTGGTACCATATTGCCTGATCCTTTACCTGCTAAAGTTGCTAAACACCCTCTTAAAAAGGGATCTTTCTCTATGACTAGATATCATGCAAATATTCCTTTAAAATATCATGTTGAGACACCCAAGGTGATCAGAACCTCTGGGGTAACTAACAAGAGAGGACCCAGAAAGTGGGTACCTAAGGACAAGATTATCTATGTTGCAGATATCCTTGATAGCTCCACTGAAACACCAATCATGGTATCTGGACAGTGGATGCTCGCGTCACATGACGGGAGAAAGGCGTATGTTCCGAGAGCTAAAACTTAAGCCTGGAGGCGAAGTTGGCTTTGGAGGAAATGAAAAGGGTAAAATTGTTGGTACTGGTACTATTTGTGTAGATAGTAGTCCATGCATTGATAATGTGTTATTGGTAGACGGCTTAACACATAACTTATTGTCTATAAGTCAATTAGCTGACAAGGGTTATGATGTTATATTCAATCAAAAGTCATGCCGGGCTGTAAGTCAGATCGATGGCTCTGTTCTATTTAACAGCAAGAGGAAGAACAACATCTATAAGATCAGATTATCTGAGTTGGAGGCTCAGAATGTGAAGTGCCTTCTGTCTGTTAATGAAGAGCAGTGGGTATGGCATAGACGGTTAGGGCATGCCAGTATGAGAAAGATTTCTCAGCTGAGCAAGCTAAACCTTGTCAGGGGCTTACCCAATCTGAAGTTCGCTTCAGACGCTCTTTGTGAAGCATGTCAGAAAGGCAAATTCACAAAAGTCCCTTTCAAGGCAAAGAATGTTGTCTCAACCTCAAGGCCGTTGGAACTTCTGCATATCGACCTTTTTGGACCAGTAAAAACTGAGTCTATAGGTGGCAAGAGATATGGGATGGTTATCGTTGATGACTATAGCCGCTGGACATGGGTAAAGTTTCTAACCCGCAAGGATGAGTCTCATGTTGTGTTCTCTACCTTCATTGCTCAAGTGCAAAACGAGAAGGCTTGTAGGATTGTGCGTGTCAGAAGTGACCATGGTGGAGAGTTTGAGAATGATAAGTTTGAGAGTCTGTTTGATTCCTATGGAATTGCACATGATTTCTCTTGTCCCAGAACTCCTCAACAAAATGGTGTTGTTGAGAGGAAGAACAGAACTCTTCAGGAGATGGCTAGAACCATGCTCCAAGAAACTGGCATGGCTAAGCACTTTTGGGCAGAGGCAGTAAACACAGCATGTTACATTCAGAACAGAATCTCTGTGAGACCAATTCTGAATAAGACTCCTTATGAATTGTGGAAGAACATAAAACCTAACATTTCTTATTTTCATCCTTTTGGTTGTGTTTGTTATGTTCTCAATACTAAGGATAGATTGCATAAATTTGATGCTAAGTCTTCTAAGTGTCTATTACTTGGTTATTCTGATAGATCTAAAGGTTTTAGATTTTATAATACTGATGCTAAGACTATTGAAGAATCTATTCATGTTAGATTTGATGATAAGCTTGACTCTGACCAGTCAAAGCTAGTTGAAAAGTTTGCAGATTTAAGCATTAATGTTTCTGACAAAGGCAAAGCTCCAGAGGAAGCTGAGCCAGAGGAAGATGAACCAGAGGAAGAAGATGGTCCCTCTAACTCACAAACTCTGAAGAAGAGCAGAATCACTGCAGCTCACCCTAAGGAATTGATTCTGGGTAACAAAGACGAACCAGTCAGAACCAGATCTGCCTTCAGACTCTCTGAAGAGACCTTGCTGAGTCTGAAAGGATTGGTGTCCTTAATTGAACCCAAGTCCATAGATGAAGCTCTTCAGGACAAGGATTGGATTCTGGCCATGGAAGAAGAATTGAATCAATTTTCCAAGAACGATGTTTGGAGCTTAGTGAAGAAGCCTGAGAGTGTCCATGTTATTGGAACGAAATGGGTATTCAGAAACAAGCTGAATGAGAAAGGAGATGTAGTCAGAAACAAGGCAAGGCTAGTTGCTCAAGGTTACAGCCAGCAGGAAGGAATAGACTACACTGAAACATTTGCTCCAGTAGCTAGACTGGAGGCAATCAGACTGTTGATCTCTTTCTCAGTAAATCACAACATAGTTCTACATCAGATGGATGTAAAGAGTGCCTTCCTAAATGGTTATATCTCAGAGGAAGTCTATGTTCATCAACCCCCAGGTTTTGAAGATGAGAAGAAACCAGACCATGTGTTCAAATTGAAGAAATCACTCTACGGTCTGAAGCAAGCTCCCAGAGCATGGTATGAGAGACTTAGCTCATTCCTTCTGGAGAATGAGTTTGTAAGGGGTAAAGTAGATACAACTCTGTTTTGCAAGACTTATAAAGATGATATCTTAATTGTGCAAATTTATGTTGATGATATTATATTTGGTTCTGCTAATCAATCTCTATGCAAAGAATTTTCCGAGATGATGCAGGCTGAATTTGAGATGAGTATGATGGGAGAATTAAAGTACTTTCTGGGAATACAAGTTGATCAACACCAGAAGGAACATATATCCATCAGAGCAAGTACACTAAAGAACTTCTGAAGAAGTTCAATATGCTGGAATCTACAGTGGCCAAGACTCCAATGCACCCTACATGCATTCTGGAGAAAGAAGATAAAAGTGGTAAAGTATGTCAGAAGCTCTATCGTGGCATGATAGGTTCACTTCTCTACTTAACTGCATCTAGGCCAGACATACTATTTAGTGTTCACTTATGTGCTCGTTTCCAATCAGATCCAAGGGAAACCCACTTAACTGCTGTTAAGAGGATCCTAAGGTATCTGAAAGGCACCACTAACCTTGGCTTGATGTATAAGAAAACATCAGAGTATAAGCTTTCAGGTTACTGTGATGCTGATTATGCTGGAGATAGAACAGAGAGAAAAAGTACTTCAGGAAATTGTCAATTTCTGGGAAGCAATCTAGTCTCATGGGCAAGCAAGAGGCAATCAACCATTGCACTATCAACTGCAGAGGCAGAATATATCTCAGCAGCAATATGCAGCACTCAGATGCTCTGGATGAAACATCAGCTGGAGGATTATCAGATCCTTGAGAGCAATATCCCAATCTATTGTGATAACACTGCCGCAATCTCATTGAGTAAGAATCCTATCTTGCATTCAAGGGCAAAGCACATTGAGGTAAAGTATCACTTTATTAGAGATTATGTACAGAAGGGCGTACTTCTTCTGAAGTTTGTTGATACTGACCATCAATGGGCAGATATCTTTACAAAGCCCTTAGCAGAAGATAGATTTAATTTTATTCTGAAAAATCTAAACATGGACTTTTGTCCAGAGTGAAGATGGATCAGAACCTCTGACTATGATACTTCTTGATCAGAAGATGTCTAGTCCAGAAGGTAACTCAATCAGAGTGTGTGTACCCACTGGTACTGACTCTGAAGCTGAGACAACAACACGTGTGTCAGAATTTCTGATGCATAGTTCCTTGTGCCCGTGTGACAGTCTGTTATGATTGCGTGTAGATGTGCTTCTCTCCTGTGTGTGATTGTGTATTTTACTGTTACTATCTATCTTTAATTTTCAACCGTTGATCTTAAAAGTGCTTTTTGAATCAACAACGGTTATTTGATAAAACCCACTATACACACACGTTCTCTTTCACTTCTGGTTTTTACTCTCGATCTCTCTGTTTTTCAAAACCGCTCTTCTCGATTTCTCTCTCGATCTCACTTCATCTTCCAACCTTCATCTTCTACCTCAAACCTTCAACCACTTCAAAATGGTGAGACAAACCACAAGATCTACTGCAGATGCACCTCAGTTCCCTCACATGGTAGTTGGTCTGGCAACGGGTCAAAGGGGCCCTGAGAATCCAACTCAAGATCAAGTTCAAACTCAAGAACAGAGTGTTCCAATTGCAGAACGGGGCTGTGCCGTTCACTGCGTATTTGCTCCTGAGGAACTTCAAGTCCTGGCAGAATGGAGATTCGACCTCGACAACCTGGCTACAAATGGGTTTGATCTTCGTCCTGAAGTCCAAGCTCAAGGTTGGGGAAATTACTTCAACCGACTTCGAGGACCGGTGTATGAGAAACTGGTAAAGGAATTCTGGAAGCACGCCGACTGCGATGATACTCAGGTGGTCTCTCACATTCTTGGAAGAAAGATCATCATCACTGAGAAGTCATTCGTGAATCTGCTAGGTGCAGACACTGCTTATGGGTTTCGTTTCCAACTCACGGAATCGAAGCTGAAACCCAGCACCAAGGACACAATCAACCAGGCCCTGTACACCACTTTCAAACCGGGCAAGACGAGTTACAAGGTGATGGATCTTCACCCCAAACTCAGGATCTGGCACAAGATCCTGCTTCACTGCATAAACCAGAGACCGAAGGGCAGTTCTCCAGACTACATCAACTTCAACCAGAAGGTGATGTTGTTCTTCATCCAAGATCATAAGAAGATCTGCCTTCCCTACTTCCTGTTCTCCTACTTGAAGGAATGCATCCGGAAGTCTCGCACCACTGCTTCCATCAAGTCAGCAATCAAGTACATCCCCTTTGGGAGACTGCTCTCAGACTTTCTCATTGAAAGCAACCTGGTGCAAGATCTGGTTAATGCTGGATGTGTAGAGGATCTGAGCACAATTGTCAGTGATGTCTTCACTGCAAACTCTCTGAAGAAGATGAGTTTGGTCCAGAAGAAGATTGCTCCTGCTCATGAAGACACATCTTCTGAGATCAGAGGAAGAAGGATGCCTCTGAATGACTACCCTCTGTGGACTCAGGCAGACAATCCTGACGCCATCAGATGCAATGTTGAAGACCTCAGGGCTCAAGGATTCGAAATTGACCTTGATGATTTCGTCAGCAGACTGCCGCCAGCTCCAGAGTTTCCTTCTCCTCCCAAGAAGAAAGCTCAGAGGAAGATGGTTCTGGAAGAATCCTCTGAGGAATCTGATGTCCCTCTGGTCAAGAAGACGAAGAGAAAGCCTGATGATGGTGATAATAGTGATAGTGAGGATGGTCCTCCTAAGAAGAAGCAGAAGAAGGTCAGAATCGTGGTGAAGCCTACTCGGGTGGAACCAGCTGCTGAAGTGGTCAGAAGGAGTGAACCTCCTGCCAGAGTGACTCGATCATCAGCACATTCAAGTAAGCCTGCACTTGCTTCTGATGATGATTTGAATTTATTTGATGCACTCCCTATTTCTGCTATGCTCAAACACTCCTCAAATCCCCTCACTCCTATTCCTGAATCCCAACCAGCCGCACAAACCACCACTCCACCACATTCCCCAAGATCTTCCTTCTTTCAACCTTCCCCTACTGAAGCACCTCTCTGGAATTTGCTTCAGAATCAACCCTCTAGGTCAGAAGAACCAACCTCTCTCCTCACCATTCCGTACGACCCATTACTTTCTGAACCAATCATCCATGAACAACCAGAGCCACACCAAACAGAACCACAACCCAGAACGTCTGATCACTCTGTTCCCAGAGCATCAGAACGTCCTGCTGCCAGAACCACGGATACAGACTCTTCAACAGCCTTTACACCTGTATCCTTCCAAACCAATGTTGCTGATTCTTCTCCCTCCAATAACTCTGAATCCATTAGAAAATTCATGGAGGTTAGAAAAGAAAAGGTGTCTACCTTAGAGGAATATTACCTAACTTGTCCAAGCCCTAGGAGATATCCTGGCCCTAGACCTGAACGTCTAGTAGACCCAGATGAACCTATCTTGGCTAATCCTTTACAAGAGGCAGACCCTTTGGCTCAACCAGCTCACCCTGTCCCTGACCAACAAGAGCCTATTCAACCAGAACCTGAAACCGAACATTCAGTGTCTAACCAATCCTCAGTTAGATCACCTCATCCTCTGGTTGAAACTTCAGACCCTCACCTTGGAACCTCTGACCCCAATGATCAAATGATTAACATTGGTTCTCCACAAGGTGCCTCTGAAGCTCATAGCAGCAATCACCCAGCCTCTCCTGAAACCACCCTCTCCATAATTCCCTATACTCATCTCCAACCCACATCTCTCTCTGAGTGCATCAATATTTTCTATCATGAAGCCTCTTTGAGGCTCCGCAATGTGCACGGTCAGACTGACCTCAGTGAGAATGCTGAAAGTGTGGCTGATGAGTGGAACAATCTGAGCACTAGGCTAGTGGCTCAAGTTCCAATTATGATGCAGCTCCTGCATGCAGAGGGAAGTCAGAGCATTGAGGCTGCAAAGCAAAGGTTTGCTCGAAGGGTAGCTCTTCATGAACTAGAACAGAGAAATAAGCTTCTTGAAGCCATTGAAGAAGCCAAGAGAAAGAAGGCTCAAGCAGAAGAAGCTGCACGTCTAGCAGCAGCTCAAGCTGAACAAGCCAGACTTGAGGCCGAGCGACTTGAAGCTGAGGCTGAAGCTCTTCGATGCCAAGCACTTGCACCAGTTGTGTTTACTCCTGCTGCTTCTGCTTCCATTCCAGATCCTCAAGCTGCTCAGAATGTTCCTTCCAGCTCTACTCAGACAAGCTCATCCAGACTCGACATCATGGAACAGCGTTTTGACATTCATGAATCCATGCTGATTGAGATGAAGCAAATGATGATGGAACTTCTGCGACGATCTGACAAACCTTAGTTTTAGGATCTCTTCTTTTTCTTTCTTTTTATTTAACGTTGTTTTATTTAAACTCTGTTTCTTTTTATTTACTTATTCTATTTTATTCGTTTGTGATTCTATATGCATATCTATATATATATTTGTATCACATATGTTTGCAAAAATCTTTTTTATTCATCATATTTCTATGTTTACATCATATTTCTTTACATCATAATATCTAGAATGGAGGATCCCTCCTCATTCTTCTGCACTCCTGGCGCTGCTCTGACCTATCTTTCTCCAGACGCTCCAGTCCATGCTGGATGTTGTTGAGGCTGACCTTTAGCTCATCCCTCTCCAGACTCTCTTCTGAAGTCTTGAGCTTCTCTTCCAAGATCTCTTTTTCTTCCAGCAGCTTGAGTTCAAGCCGGCTGAGTTCTTGCACCTCCTCCACGAAGGCAAGAAATTCCTTCAGGTCTTTCTCCAACTCTGGACGCAGGTCTTCTTCCAGCAGTGTCCGTGTTAGCTCCGAGATGGTCGTTGTACCCTCTGGATGCCTGATGTTCAGGAACAAGTCCTCTTCAAAGGCCTTCTTCCTCAGCTCTTCTAGTGCTACGTTGTATGATGCCATTTTTTTTTAACTGAAAATTGTTCGAGGTGTGAAGCTTACCTTTCTCTCCAACGCTTTATATCGGCTTCACTTTCTCTCTGAAAGTTAATGCTCCTACGGTTTCTCGAGGTTAAGTTCTTGGTAACTGACCCTTCTCTTTACTCACTTGACCGGTGGTAAACGTTCTTCTCTTGCATTAACTCTTCTATTTATTTCGCCTAACTCTGATTCTTGCATCGTTTTCATTTTCTTTAAACTTAGACCTTCTCTAAGGGGGAGTACCTTGTACTTCAAGCTAAGTTTTTCACACCCCAAGCTTTTTGCTTATGACAAAAAGGGGGAGTAAACCCAGTTTTTGATGTGTAAGATGTGTTAGTGTGATTTATTTTTCTTTTGGAGATTTTAAGAGTTCCACCTTCATGACCATAGATGTGTCACTGGGCAAATACAAGGAATACATTTCACTTCTTCTGAAGTGATTATAAGTTGACTCTGATACCCAAGACTCTGATACCTTGTCCATGACTCTGATTACTTATGCGCTCTGATTACTCGATTTTCATCTATGTCATAAGTTTTTCACTCTGAACTCTTATATTATTTAGCTCAGAATCTAGACTTTACTAACGTTTTCATCAAGTATTAGATTCAGGGGGAGCTAAGCTCAGAATCAAGCAGTGACTTGAATGCAGAATGAGCAAGATAAACTATTCACATCAGGATAAGTATTATTCTATATCTCTAAACTCTGAGTGAATTCAGTTTAATGTTTAAGAATTGTTCATCAAAAATCTTAGTTTTGTCATCATCAAAAAGGGGGAGATTGTAAGATCAAGTTTTGATCTAGTAGTACAACTCTATGTTTTGATGATTACAAGTTAACCTTTTGATATGAACAATTGTGGTACTCTAACGTGTTTTTCTGAGTGTGCTATTTACAGGCTCTGACCTCAACTCAATCTCACACAAATCAGAAGCACTGTGTATAAAGAGTGACCCAAGCAACGCTTTCGCATTCACCATGTTCAGTATGAACAGTGGAAAAGCTTCAGAAGTTCTGAAGTTATACAAACTCTGATGAGGACTCAGTCACTAGAAGCTCTGAAGATCCAGAAGTTCTGATAACCAAGAAACACTGAAGGTTCAGATGTTCTGATGGTGTAGAAGACTCTGAAGATCCAGAAGCTGAATAGTGGAAACTCTGAAGTCCAGAAGCAAGAAACTCTGAATGCCATGTTCTTCCCTCTGAGTTCAGAATCAGAAGAAACAATGGTCAGAGGATCTGTGCTTTCCCTCTGACTCTGATCAACCGGCTTCACAAGTTCCAATTCGAAGCATTCCTCTGATCAGAAGTCTCCTAGGTTAAAAGGTCAAGTCTCTATCCAAGTACAAAAGCAAGTGTACCTTCCTGACGACCTACCTAACGTTCTCAGCCACAGCAGAAGCTGGATTTTCCAGAACTGCCCTCCAACGGTAGCATTTCCCATGCATTGCTCAACCCTAATCCTTGGAGTATATATAGAGGCTGAAGATTGAAAGAATCGGCTAGAAAGCAATACATACGCGCAAGACATATTCAAATTATTCTAAGCTTTCTTTCATCTGAAATTCATTGAGTTTACTATTAGCTTTTTAGAAGCAAATCTCTTGTAAACAATTCTTTGATAAACAGTTTGTTTAGTTCCTTTAGGAGATCAAGGTTGATCGGATCCTAGAGAAGACTAAGAGAGTGAATCTTAGTGTGAGCTAAGTCAGTGTAATTGTTAGTCACTTGTAGGTTTCAAGTGCAGTTGTAACTCTTACCTGATTAGTGGATTGCCTTCATTCTAAGAAGGAAGAAATCACCTTAACGGGTGGACTGGAGTAGCTTGAGTGATTTATCAAGTGAACCAGTATAGAAAAGCACACAAGGATTTTATCCTGGTTCACTTGATAAATCACTCAAGCTACTCCAGTCCACCCGTTAAGGTGATTTCTTCCTTCTTAGAATGAAGGCAATCCACTAATCAGGTAAGAGTTACAACTGCACTTGAAACCTACAAGTGACTAACAATTACACTGACTTAGCTCACACTAAGATTCACTCTCTTAGTCTTCTCTAGGATCCGATCAACCTTGATCTCCTAAAGGAACTAAACAAACTGTTTATCAAAGAATTGTTTACAAGAGATTTGCTTCTGAAAAGCTAATAGTAAACACAATGAATTTCAGATGAAAGAAAACTTAGAAGATTTTGAATATGTCTTGCGCGTATGTGAATGCTTCTTCTTCTCGCCGTTTCTTTCAGTCTTCAGCCTCTTATATACTCCAAGGATTAGGGTTGAGCGTTGCATAGGAAATGCTACCGTTGGAGGGCAGTTCTGGAAAATCCAGCTTCTGCTGTGGCTGAGAACGTTAGGTAGGTCGTCAGGAAGGTACAGTTGCTTTTGTACTTGGATAGCGACGCGACCTTTAAACCTAGGAGACTTCTGATCAGGGGAATGCTTCATTTTGGAACTTGTGAAGCCGGTTGATCAGAGTCAGAGCGAAAGCACAGATCCTCTGACCATTGTATCTTCTGATTCTGAACTCAGAGGGAAGAACATGGCCTTCAGAGTTTCTTGCTTCTGGACTTCAGAGTTTCCACTATTCAGCTTCTGCAACTTCAGAGTCTTCTACACCATCAGAACATCTGAACCTTCAGTGTTTCTTGGTTATCAGAACTTCTGGATCTTCAGAGCTTCTAGTGACTGAGTCCACATCAGAGTTTGTATAACTTCAGAACTTCTGAAGCTTTTCCACTGTTCATACTGAACATGGTGAATGCGAAAGCGTTGCTTGGTTCACTCTTTAAGCACAGTGCTTCTGATTTGTGTGAGATTGAATAGAGGTCAGAGCCTGTAAATAGCACACTCAGAAAAACACGTTAGAGTACCACAATTGTTCATATCAAAAGGTTAACTTGTAATCATCAAAACATAGAGTTGTACTACTAGATCAAAACTTGATCTTACAGATGGCCAACAAATTTTTCAAAAAAAAAGGAGAAAACCCTAGAGCAATGGTGCTCTCGGCCGTGCCCAAACTTTGGGTTTTGGTGGGTTTTCTTTGGCTCTTTGGAGCCATTGATTGCTGCTGATTGCTACTGGGTATTTCACCATTTTGTGATGCTTAAATTGTAAGACGCTAACCTTGCTTATGTATTGCTTAAATGATTTATTGAATAAAAGTGAAATTTCTAGTGAAGTTTGATTTAATTGCTAATCTGTCCGTGACCTTGACTATGTTGCCATGTTTTTGCCTAGAACGAATTCTGTGTTGTTTTGTATGTTTAGGGATGAATATGATGATGAATAGCATGATCTATTGCTGCTGTACAATGGCCTAGATGATGGCCAAAATGTTTTCAAAAAAAAAAAAAGAGCAACCTAGGCAATGGTGCTCTCGGCTAGGCCAAAACCTTGGGTTTTGGTGAATTTCTCTTGAGCTTTTTGATGTATTGATTGTTGTTGATTGCTACTGGAATTTTTACCATATTAGTGATGCTTGTATGATGCCATGATCAGTAGGTTAATGTTTGGCAAATGACCCTAGGTCTTGTATGTGAAAACCATGATTTTATGCCAAATTTGCCTAGTTTTTCACATGATTTTAACATGCAATTTGTACCATGATCAGTTCTGGAATTTTATGAGGAATTGCTTATTGCTGATTGGCTGGACATTGACTTGTGGACTTGAGATGGAGGGAAGAAAATGTTTTTGAAAACCCTTGAGTCCTTGGGATTCAGCCGAGCCATTTCTATGGTTCTTGGTAGGCTTTCTTACTTCCATTTCAAGCGTTTAGGTGTTGGCTTGTTTTATGAAGTTTCCATAACTGAAGTATTGTTATACATGAGAACATGACTAAGTGCTTAGTATAGCTTATATATGCTTAACTTGGTTATTGCCAAAAGGTCGCTCATCTAGCTGTAATTCCTTTTGGTGTTGTGATTCTTTCTGTGATTAAGTTGTTTAAGTCTTGTGAAGATGTTAAGACTCTAGGTTGACTATTAGAGCCCAAACAAAGAGAAATGAGAACTTAATCGCTTGCAAGTAAAATGTGATGTAATTGGACATAGGTCTAGTGAAGACTATGGGCCATGAGAACGATGGTACTGTTAGAGACAAACGGTTACTTGCACGCGAGGGTGTTTTGTGGGTTGTACGGTGTGTCCCCACGTGATTTGGTTGACTGCGGTCACCTTGTGATTCTGTGGACGGACGGTGTGTCCCCCCACATGAATGAGGGTTGTACAGTGTGTCCCCTCCGAGAATTGTTTATCTGCGGATGATCGTGAATATGGCCATTGTTGTTGAGATGGTTGTGTGAATGGTGAGGTCGCTAGCCTAACTGAACTTAGGTGACTGACTGAGATGTAACCTAAAAACTATGTTTATTATACCTTGTTATTTATGAGAGTTACATGATTATGGGATTGTTTATATGAGAACATGAGATCTGACCCTGTTATTTTTTTATGTGTTATTCTGGGGGGGCCCAGATGGTGAAGGTCAAGAGTGCAGTGGTCTCGTGGACGATAGATTTGCATGACCAGCATAAGGACAACGCCTGGCAGACCGACTCTGCCCAAGTACGTCGCATCTACGTCGGCGGCGCTACAATCACGGGACGTGACCGGCATGGGAACGTCGTCGAGACTCAGATCATGGAGTGGGGCAAGGTCAAGATGCCCTTTGTACCTTGTCGCTTCTTGCATCCAGGAGACGAGGGTTCTTGCTCGAACTCTCCACAGAGGGTTGCAGGAGGGGAGATTTCTTCACAGGCGTTCGGGGCACCAGAATGGTGGGCACGCATTGGCGACTTTCCAGCTCTGCCTCGAGAGTCCCTTCTAGTTCCTGCTGAGCCTATGGAGGACTTTGCTCCACGGTGCGATGCAGTAGCTGATGCACCTGGGGTTGTCGAGACGGAGGGGCATGGAGATGCACCAGAGGTCAGGGCTCCTATGAAGAAGCGCCAGAGACAGTGCAGTTGGCTCTACGAGTGACTGATGTTGCCATGCCGGGGGTTGAGTGTTTCGTTGTGTTGAACTATCTTTTATCATTCTTTATTTTCAGGGATTTCATTTGAAGTAGGGCTTTAGCCCAGGGTTTAATTTATGTAATTGAATTATGGTTTCTTTTATTTACGAGTTATTTTATTCAGTAATACATTTCTTAATTATTCCGCAAATTTATTTCGTAAAGTTTCAAGAGTTTCGTAAATGATGAACTTTTGTCATTAAAACAAGACTAATAATCGAACGGCAAAAATTCTTCACGAAAATGGTGATGTTTGGTTTTCTGTGTGACACTCGAGGAATCGGGGCGTTACATTGTGGTATCAGAGCTCCGGTTGTGAAACCAGAGCACTAAGGGTTTTGGTCTTACGGGTTTCTGAACTCGTTGATGTTTTTGTTTTGATAAAGATGTTTTCAAAGCTTCGCGGTGAGATTGGGTAGACTTGTGTGCAAAGATGTTTGCTTGGCTGTTGTAACACCCCGATTTCCAGGTGTCACTTTAGTACCTCAAAATAAACTTTACGCGAAAAAGCAGGTATTATTTTTCGTTTGATTCCTTTTAATTAAAGTGAAAGAAAATAAAGACATAACCCAGCAACTAAACTAACCGATGTACAAACATATATACATGTACAGCCTCAACTGCACGTCAACGTCACGCGCACTCGCAGTAACTCCAAAGTAGTGTGCCCGTAGGCAAATATGTACAGATCCAGTAGTGTAAATAAGATAGTTATAAGTACAATCCTCCAAGAGAAAGTCTGCCCCAAAATGGCCTAAACAAAAGACCCCTATAGTCCGACAGACTCTCTGTGATTCCTCAGCAAGAGAACCACACAAAAAGCCATGCATCGGGAACCTACCCTGTCTCAAAAGTAAGACGAATCAGAGCTCTACACAAAATATGACGCCTGCCTAAACCTACCCTCCCAGTACCGCTCATAGCTCCTCCTCCTCTCCCTCGTCGCTCGGCGAGTAGCTGTCCACGTCGGTGTCGGAGTCAGAGTCTGAGTCCACCGTGATCATCTCAGTGTCCAAGTCCACGACCTCCCTCCTAACTATCCTGCAAACAACCCTAGTCGAGCCCATCTCAACATCTACCTCCTCAGTAAGGACATCCTCCTCCACCACACGAACCAGGGGTTCTACACGGTAGCCGCACGGTGGAGTAAACGGAAAACGACGAGAGGCAGATGGGACAACAGGCTCCCTCTTCGGCTCCACGAGCCTTAAGGACGACGCAACGTCGGTAGGATCGACAACAGTAGTAGGAGGTGGCGCGATAGGTGCATCAACATCAGCCTCGATCTCGGATGGGTCCTCGTCATCGGATGAAGATGAAGGGGGTGCAGGTGGTCCTCGACCAGTGCCTGGTCCACAGCGAACTGAAGGCGGCAAGTTGAAGCTTAGCTCCATGCGTCGTAGAACTCCCCTCGTCAGACGTCCACGCTCATCTGTCCGGTCCTCCATGACCCTTCCCCGATACATCGCCCGATGATCCACATGATCGATAACCAAGCGGTGGGGGCATGACGGTCCACCAAATCAAACCTGATCCCCCCCGAGGGAGAGACAATCGAAAACCAGTCCGCCATCGACATCTGGCAGTAGGCTGACTTTCCAAACACAAACATGAAACCAAAGCCAAGGCGCTAGGGTCAACTCACGGAATAAAGTAATTATACACTCAACATGTGATTGGGGTATAGATATATATGTTTATGTATATATATATATATATATATATATATATATATATATAGATAATCCTAGCATGTTATCGGCTCTAACAATGCTTCAATAATTCAAACAGCATACAATTCCAGTCAGGGTGAATGTATGCGTGAAATGCAATTTAATATGATCCGAATAGTTCAAGTGGGATGGGCACCATCGAGTCAGTCCTAACACCGGCCTAGTATTTAACCATTTCCGCTCGGGTGTCACTTACAAACCCATGCATAGTCGGATCAGCCCCAACCACCCTAGGTCGTGCCACTCTGCCCGCTATGCCGAAGATAAATCCATGTGTTCTTCGATGAAGGTCGTCCCAACCTTCGTGAAGCCGTCCCAACTTCACCGAGGCCCAATCTTTCGATCGTACAAACCTCGAATGTATGCATGATGCAATATGGTTAGCCAAACATCGAATCGTCCTCACAACGCAAGTGTTTAGCTTAATTCTCAAGTTCAAAACTCAAGAGTTTAATGTCGACCCTACGACATAAACTCCAACAACTAGAGTACCAAAGTACTCGGTGACTTCCTCCTGTCACCGTGGCTCACCCCCGTGGTGTCCAGCAATTCTCAAGAACTCACGACAAAGTCGACTTTTCCCCGTCTTTCGCAATCATTTTCCCCTTTAGATTCCCTATGGTTTATTCGTTAATAAAAATGTTTCGAATTGAATTAGTCAGGTTATGAGTTTATTTCTTGAAGACTAAATTCTCTAAGGTGTCTAGTTTTCAAAATTCTATTCATTCTAAGTTTTCCAAAAACCCACCAAATGTAAATCTCGGGGAAAGTCTAAGTATACAAACGAATGACTAGGTATGAAACCCCATGTTTGGACTTGCCTAGGGTTGTTTCCCCAACCCGAAAGATCAAAAGTAATTAGCTCAGTGATTCTTCACTCCGAATTCGCGGCAAAACGCACAATTTAATAACACCTCAACATCATAAGTCATGGAAAACAACATAACAATAATTCATCATCATAATCAATATCAAAGTAGTACATAAGTCGAATTTATCGACGCCTATCATGCAGTCTTAGCTAATAGGTAAGTTTCCCTAACCTCGAGTTGTTCCAGCCTCGCGGTATAGGTTCTCCACACACGGTTGCTCCGTAAATCCCAAAGTTCCTTCATCTGAACCTCGGAGAAAACAAAGCAGAAATCCAAACAAAATCGATTAGCTCGATCACAATACAACTAATTAACGATAAACAAAGCATTGAAGCTTCAGAGTACAACAATCGAGCACGAGAGGACGAGTTATCGCAAAACGAAAACCACCCCCCTCCCTAAACATGCTCTCGGCCCTAAGAGAAAAAGGGTTCCGGCGCTTTTTCTTCGATCTAATTTAATTCCTAGGTAGTTTAGGGTAAAAATAGGGTAAAGAAATTTTCGGAAAAATTTTCGGACGATCGGATCGAATTACGACTAGTTAGGGGCATTTTGGTCCAAAATTAAAGCTAAAAAACTCAAAGTTAAAACTTCGAAAAAAAAATTTGATGGCGATGTTCCTAACGACATTTGTAGCAACTAATCCTAAAGGCACTAAGTCGGATTGTGGCTTTTCGACATTAAAGTTTCAATATGTGCACAAAAATGGTTTTTATACAGTTTTTCAAATCTTTGACAACTCGGTCGAAATCGGCGAACAACGGCGAGTGTTCTAGGTTTTTGGGCAAGTTACCTCGATGCCGTGAAGTAGGGACAAACAACTCGAAGATCGGTCAAGAATCGGCGAAGTTCTTCTCTCCTCTTCTTCCCTTCAAACTCGCGGCCTCTAAGTGTAGAATGGGTAAGATATTTTGATTTTTCACTATTTATAGGAAGGTGAAATCGCGGGAAAATGAATATTTCGCGATTCTGATTTTTGCAGCACGTTCATCGGTGAATTCTAAGCGAGATTCTAGCGACAGAATTCCAGAACTCAAAACAAATCTCTTGTATTAGGGGAAAACGATCCAAAAGCGGTGTAAGTTAATTTGCCCCGAAAAACTACTTTTTGCTGTGAATGTCGGACGACAAAACTTCGTTCTGAAGAAAGATTGGAAACATCGAAAGAAATCTGGCAACGCGGATGGAAACTTCGTTAAAAGCTCCGAATAGAAAAAGTCTTCATTCAGTGATTGAATTTAGGGTTTTTAAAGAAAAGAAATTAGCGTCGTCAGACATCCGAGAATTGAAACCTATCGTACGTACAGTCCAGAGTTCCGAAATGAAACACTGGTCGAAGGAAAAATAAAGAGAACTTCTTATTTTTCCAAGGATTTGAAATTTCACTTAGACGTTGCTTTAAGAGCGGAATTAGCCTATTCTGGACACTCGCCATAAGGCTGGTGTGCAGACGACTCGCACTAACTCCTAAAACGACTATGATACTATCCTCAAGAAATTCCTGAACTTTCTTCTTCATTAAACTTTCTCAAACGGCGAACTCCTGTCACGCTTACACCGATCCTACGCGTGAGTCAGAAAAGTAAACGGTTAAACCAGTTCTGCAAATCCGGGTCTTACAATACTCCCCTCCAAAAAGAAAGTTTCGTCCTCGAAACTCAGGGTTCGGCGAAAAGTCCAGGATACTGTTCCTTAATCTTGTCTTCTAATTCCCATGTAGTGTCTCTCGTGTCGTCGTTCCATATCACTTTCACTAATGCAATCTGCTTCCCTCTCAGCTGTTTCACTCTTCTATCCCCAATGCTAATCGGTGGTGCCTCAAAAGTCAAATCATCCTTCAGTTCAACGTTGTCTGGCTCGATTACATGTGTCGGGTCTGGAATGTACTTCCTCAACTGCGACACGTGAAAAACATCATGAATGTTGGAAAGAAACGGTGGTAGCGCAATCTGATACGCAACTGGTCCAACACGGCGAGTGATCTGGTAAGGTCCAATGAATTTTGGTGTGAGCTTCCTTGACTTAATAGCTTGACCAACTCCAATAGACTGAGTTACTCGTAGAAACACATGATCACCTTCTTCAAACTCTAGGGTTCTGCGCCGCTGATCGGCATAACTCTTCTGTCTGCTCTGTGAAGCTCTCATCTTTTCTCTGATCTGTTTAACCTTCTCAGTCGTCTTTTGCAGAAGTTCTGGGCCAATCAACAAACTTTCCCCATCTTGATACCAACACAATGGTGTCCTACACTTTCGACCATACAAAGCCTCATACGGTGCCATTCCAATGCTCGCATGAAAACTATTGTTGTAGGTGAATTCGATCAATGGCAGGAGATCATCCCAGCTTCCTCTGTTATCTAACACACAAGCACACAGTAGATCTTCTAACAACTAAATAGTTCTCTCTGTCTGCGCATCAGTTTGTGGATGATACGCCGAACTCAAAGTCAGCTTGGTTCCTAACGCCTCATGAAGAGCTCCCCAAAAGTGCAAAGTAAACTTTGGATCCCGATCAGACACAATACTCGTCGGAACTCCGTGTAGTCGCACAATCTCAGCCACATAAATCTCAGCCAACTTTTCCACGTTGTAGGTAGTTCTCACTGGTAGAAAATGCGCTGACTTGGTCAAACGGTCCACAATTACCCAAATCGAATCGTGTCTCTTCTGTGTCCTTGGCAAAGCCAGCACGCAATCCATGGAGATGCTATCCCATTTCCATTCTGGCACGTCTAAACTCTGTAACATACCAGCAGGTCTTTGATGCTCTACCTTAGCCTTCTGACAAGTCAGACATGCAGCTACATACTCGGCCACTTGTTTCTTCATTCCCGGCCACCAGAAGTTCAGTTTCAAGTCTTGATACATCTTTGTCATTCCAGGATGAATGCTCCATTTGCTCTTGTGTCCTTCATCCATGATCAGCCTTCTCAATTCTGGATTGTTGGGTACACAAACTCTGTCCTTGCATCGTAGGATATTGTCAGTTCCTATCTTGAACTCCGGGTCTTTCCTTTGAATTACTAAGTTTCTCTTCTCTAGCAGAAACGCATCTTGCAATTGTGGCTCTCTAATCTCTTCCATCAGTCCACTGGCGATTCTGATCATATCGAACTTCAACATTCCCTCAGACGGTGTCACACCCAAACTCATATCTCGAAATTGTTCCAGCAACTCCAGCTCTTTAACCATCATTGACGAGACATGCATCTTCCTACTCAAAGCATCAGCAACTACATTTGCCTTCCCAGGGTGATATTGCAGCGTAAACTCGTAGTCCTTGATGGACTCCATCCATCTTCGTTGTCTCATGTTCAGCTCCTTCTGATCGAACAAGTATTTAAGGCTTTTGTGATCGCTAAATATCGTGAAAGTACAACCATAGAGGTAATGCCTCCAGATTTTGAGTGAAAACACAATGGAAGCTAACTCCAAATCGTGAGTCGGGTAGTTCTTCTCGTGAGTCTTCAACTGTCTCGAAGCATAAGCCACCACTTTCCGATGTTGCATCAGTACACATCCCAAGCCTTGATGTGAAGCATCACAGTAGACCTCATAAGGTTCCTCTGGTTCTGGTAAAATAAGCACAGGTGACGTCGTCAAACGTTCCTTCAGAGTCTGAAAACTTGATTCACACGCCTCAGTCCATGCAAAAGGTTGATCCTTCCTCGTAAGTTGAGTCAAAGGTCCAACAATCTTAGCAAATCCCTCGATGAAGCGTCTATAATATCCAGCTAAACCCACAAAACTTCTGATTTCTGTCACTGTCTTCGGTTATTCCCAAGCTAAAACAGTCTCTACTTCCGTTGGGTCCACAACTATGCCGTCCCTTGAGATAGCATGGCCTAAGAAATTGACTTCCTCAAGCCAGAATTCACACTTGGAAGGGTTCGCATACAGCTTTTTCTCTCGCAACACTTGTAAAACTTGGCGCAAATGTTCTTCATGTTCCTTTGCGTCCTTCGAATAGATCAATATGTCGACAATAAACACCACCACAAACCGATCTAAGAATTCATGAAAGATGCGGTTCATGTAATCCATGAAAACAGCAGGTGCATTTGTCACTCCAAACGGCATCACTAGGTACTCGTAGTGTCCGTAGCGTGTTCTGAAAGCAGTCTTCGGTATATCCTCAGTCTTCACTCTGATCTGATGATAGCCCGACTTCAAGTCTATCTTGGAGAATACGGCAGCCCCTCGTAGTTGATCCATCAAATCATCTATCCTCGGTAACGGGTATCTGTTCTTGACCGTCGCCTTGTTTAGTTGTCGATAGTCCACACACAATCTAGACTTCCCGTCTTTCTTCTTGACTAAAAGCACTGGCGCTCCCCACGGTGAAACACTTGGTCGAATGAATCCTTTTGCCGAAAGATCCTCTAGCTGAGATTTCAACTCTACTAGCTCTGCAGGTGTCATACGGTAAGGTGCAATCGAAATCGGTCCGGTTCCGGGTACAATGTCGATCACGAACTCTACATCGCGTACTGGCGGTAGTCCAGGTACGTCTCCAGGAAAAACATCAGCGAAGTCTCGAACCACCGGAATGCCATGAACATCCGAGTCCTCCCTCCCTTCCAAACTTAGCAATGAAGAGTACTTCTGAGTGCCCTCACTCAATGATGCACTAATGTGGTTAGTAGAAAGATACTCGAAAAGATCCGAGTCTGGGAACACCACTTTCTTTCGACTACAGTCCAAAACACAATGGTAGTGGGATAACCAATCCATCCCTAGGATTACATCTAGGTTTTTAAGGGGTAAACATACTAGATTGGCATGAAAAGTTCTATCTCTATATACTACTGAACAGTGCATGCATGCGGTATTAGCAAGTAGGGTCCTAGCAGGTGTAGTCACCATAAGATCAGAACTCAAAGCAGTAATAGGCAGATTCAGTCTTGAAAAGCAATCCTTAGAGACAAAAGAATGAGTTGCACCAGAATCAAAGAGTATAGTTAGAAGGTTACCGTCGATTTCACATTCCCCTCTAATCAAGCCATCCACTCCTTTAACATCTTCACCATCCATTGTATAAACTCTTCCCCTCGCAGCTGGGCGCTTTCCACTAGCAGCATTCACAGATGGTTCAGCCTTCGATGCCTTGCAGTCCACAGCCAGATGCCCCGATCTATTGCAGTTGAAGCATCTTGGTGGCATCGTGCAACTGCTTGCATAGTGCCCGACCACTCCACACCTGAAACAGGTCACATCACGGTTTGGGGTACAGTTTCCTGACCCTCCAGAAGCAGCAACAGCAGCCATCGGTTTGTAAGATCCTGGGGTAAACCCTCTCCCCGCAGGACGTTGATATGGCTTCTTCGCTTGAAATCTACCTCTTCCTTGAAAACTCTGAGGTGTCGACCTCACTGGTCCTCCAACTCCAGCCCTGTTCAATCTCCTGTTCTTCATCAACTCTACCTCTGTAGCCTTCTCAACCAGTGCCTGAAACCGCACGGTCCCTAACGGTCTCACTGAGTCCTCAATATCAGCTCTCAGTCCCCTCACAAAGCGCTTAGTTCATCAACCTGGTCACGGAAAAATCGAAAGTGTTTGGCCAAGGATTCCAACTTAGCAGCATATTCCGAAATAGTCATGCTCCCTTAACGAAGAGTCAGAAACTGCGCTTCACGCTCGTCACGAGCACTATCAAGAAAATACTTCTCCAGGAAAGCAGTACGAAAAGAATTCCAGTTCACCTCAACATGGTTTGCTTCCATAATCCCTCTGGCGCCCCTCCACCAGTACTCAGCATCACCTAACAGCAGAAAGGTTGCCATGCCCACCTTGACTCCCTCAGCAGTCTGTAATACGCCAAAGATCTTCTCTATTTCCTCAATCCAGAGATCCGCTTTGTCCAGGTCAGTACCGCCCGAAAACTTAGGTGGATCCTGTCTCCTGAAGTCATTCAGCCCCTTGTTCTGATCCAGAGTCACCTCCCTCTGACGCCGGTGTTGATCACGCGCTTCCTCCGCAGCACGCCTCTGAGCGTTGTCATTTCCCTGATTAGTCATCGCCTGGGCCATAGTGGCCATCATCTCCGCTAGTTGATTCGTGTTCACCATCGTCTGTTACCCCATGGAAACTGTTAGCCCTAATCGTATGATAGCACCAAAACTATTCTATATGATTAAGTAACAATGAAATCAATTAGAGTGAAGATCGCTCTGCAGACAATAAATTTTCACTCTTGGCAGAGTCACACCACCTAGCACAGAAGACATATTCCCCAAAAACTCCCACAAGACTCAACTATGCTCTGATACCACAATGTAACACCCCGATTTCCAGGTGTCACTTTAGTAACTCAAAATAAACTTTACGCGAAAAAGCAGGTATTTTTTTTCGTTTGATTCCTTTTAATTAAAGTGATAGAAAATAAAGACATAACCCAGCAACTAAACTAACCGATGTACAAACATATATACAGATACAGCCTCAACTGCACGTCAACGTCACGCGCACTTGCAGTGACTCCAAAGTAGTGTGCCCGTAGGCAAATATGTACAGATCCTGTAGTGTAAGTAAGAAAGTTATAAGTACAATCCTCCAAGAGAAAGTCGGCCCCAAAATGGCCTAAACAAAAGACCCCTATAGTCCGACAGACTCTCTGTGATTCCTCAGCAAGAGAACCACACAAAAAGCCATGCATCGGGAACCTACCCTGTCCCAAAAGTAAGACGAATAAGAGCTCTACACAAAATATGACGCCTGCCTAAACCTACCCTCCAAGTACCGCTCATAGCTCCTCCTCCTCTCCCTCGTCGCTCGGCGAGTAGCTGTCCACGTCGGTGTCGGAGTCAGAGTCTGAGTCCACCGTGATCATCTCAGTGTCCAAGTCCACGACCTCCCTCCTAACTATCATGCGAACAACCCTAGTCGAGCCCATCTCGACATCTACCTCCTCAGTAAGGACATCCTCCTCCACCACACGAACTAGGGGTCCCACACGGTAGCCGCGCGGTGGAGTAAACGGAAAACGGCGAGAGGCAGATGGGACAACAGGCTCCCTCTTCGGCTCCACGAGCCTCGAGGACGATGCAACGTCGGTAGGATCGACAGCAGTAGTAGGAGGTGGCGCGACAGGTGCATCAACATCAGCCTCGATCTCGGATGGGTCCTCGATATCGGATGAAGATGAAGGTGGTGCAGGTGGTCCTCGACCAGTGCCTGGTCCACAGCGAACTGAAGGCGGCAAGTTGAAGCTCAGCTCCATGCGTCGTAGAACTCCCCTCGTCAGACGTCCACGCTCGTCTGTCCGGTCCTCCATGACCCTTCCCCGGTACGTCGCCCGATGATCCACAGGATCGATCACCCAAGCGGTGGGGGCATGACGGTCCACCAACTCAAACCTGATCCCCCCCGAGGGAGAGACCATCGAAAACCAGTCCGCCATCAACATCTGGCAGTAGGCCGACCGCCCAAACACAAACATGAAACCAAAGCCAAGGCGCTAGGGTCAAATCACGGAATAAAGTAATTATACACTCAACATGTGATTGGGGTATAGATATATATATGTTTATGTATATATATATATATATATATAAAAATAATCCTAGCATGTTATCGGCTCTAACAATGCTTCAATAATTCAAACAGCATACAATTCCAGTCAGGGTAAATGTATGCGTGAAATGCAATTCAATATGATCCGGATAGTTCAAGTGGGATGGGCACCATCGAGTCAGTCCTAACACCAGCCTAGTGTTTAACCATTTCCGCTCGGGTGTCACTTACAAACCCATGCATAGTCGGATCAGCCCTAACCACCCTAGGTCGTGCCACTCTGCCCGCTATGCCGAAGATACATCCATGTGTTCTTCGATGATGGCCGTCCCAACCTTCGTGAAGCCGTCCTAACTTCACCGAGGCCCAATCTTTCGATCGTACAAACCTCGAATGTATGCATGATGCAATATGGTTAGCCAAACATCGAATCGTCCTCACAACGCAAGTGTTTAGCTTAATTCTCAAGTTCAAAACTCAAGAGTTTAATGTCGACCCTACGACATAAACTCCAACAACAAGAGTACCAAAGTACTCGGTGACTTCCTCTCGTCACCGTGGTGTCCAGCAATTCTCAAGAACTCACGACAAAGTCGACTTTTTCCCGTCTTTCGCAATCATTTTCCCCTTTAGATTCCCTATGGTTTATTCGTTAATAAAAATGTTTCGAATTGAATTAGTCAGGTTATGAGTTTATTTCTTGAAGACTAAATTCTCTAAGGTGTCTAGTTTTCAAAATTCTATTCATTCTAAGTTTTCCAAAAACCCACCAAATGTAAATCCCGAGGAAAGTCTAAGTATACAAACGAATGGCTAGGTCTCAAACCCCATGTTTGGACTTGCCTAGGGTTGTTTCCCCAACCCGAAAGATCAAAAGTAATCAGCTCCGTGATTCTTCACTCCGAATTCGCGTCAAAACGCACAATTTAATAACACCTCAAGTTTATCGACGCCTATCATGCAGTCTTAGCTAATAGGTAAACAACATAACAATAATTCATCATCATAATCAATATCAAAGTAGTACATAAGTCAAATTTATCGACGCCTATCATGCAGTCTTAGCTAATAGGTAAGTTCCCCTAACCTCGAGTTGTTCCAGCCTCGCGGTATAGGTTCTCCACACACGGTTGCTCCGTAAATCCCAAAGTACCTTCAACTGAACCTCGGAGAAAACAAAGCAGAAATCCAAACAAAATCGATTAGCTCGATCACAATGCAACTAATTAACGATAGACAAAGCATTGAAGCTTCAGAGTACAACAGTCGAGCTTTACTAAACATGCTCTCGGCCCTAAGAGAAAAAGGGTTCCGGCGCTTTTTCTTCGATCTAATTTAATTCCTAGGTAGTTTTAGGGTAAAACTAGGGTAAAGAAATTATCGGAAAAACTTTCGGACGATCGGATCGAATTATGTAACACCCCGATTTCGGTGGTGTCACTTTAGTAACCAAAAATAAACTTAATGCGGAAAAACGTGAATATTTTTTTTTTTGATAATAACTAAGACAAGACTGAATTAAATAAAACTCTAATGCGAAAGATAATTGAACTAATATACCATAATAATTACATCCCCCGCTGTAGTACCAAAACCTCGTCACGAGTAAACCTCCAGTGACGGAAAGGTACAATCCAAAAGAAAGGTCAAGTGTCTGCAACACTGTCCCTCAAAATAAGAATAAGTCAGCCCAAACGGCCTAAAACAAGACCTCCTAGCCCAACCAACTCTCTGTGATTCCCGTAGAGAAACCACACAAAAAGCTATAGGTGGGAAACTACCCTGTCCCAAAGGAAGCAAATGATGTTCAGAGCTAGACTCTACTCCTACACTAATCCCATCTCTAGGAGCTCACACCAGCACTAAGACCTACATGCTAGCATGATCGTCGTCCGAATTCGAAATCCAGAACGACCTAGTCTATGTACACCATCCGTCCTCCTCTCGCTACCGCGATGCGCTCCTGTTCCAGCATCTCAACTCTAGTTCCCCCCGAAGGGTGAACCATCATGATCTAGTCCGCCATGGACATCTGACAAAGGGCGTTTGTCCGCCAAAGCACACACAGAAGACGCGAGGGTCAACTCCAAAGAATTATATAAATAATACCACCAATAGATACCGATAACAGATTAGCCACTTAGGCTTATAACTAGGGATAACATCCTAGGGTTGTATATCTCACAATGAATGTAAACAGCAATAAATCACAGTTAACATGCCTCAAGTAGAATTAACAAGTATCAAACACACTCAACAACTGAGTCAGTATGCATGTTGCATGAAATGATATGCAGGTTAACCCAGTCAACCAATATGCAATCCGGAACGGATGGACATCAAACGGATCAGCCCTAACACCAGCCACGGTGGAGCCATTTCGGCCCGCGTGCCTCTTACTCCAACGACAGCGGTAGTCAGATCAGCAGTAAACTCGTAGGTCTGCCATTTCGGTCTGCTACAAGAGACGTCTATAAACGCTCTTACACGGCATTCCGGGTCTTATGACCATTTTGGAAACCGATGAGGTCCAAAGTACGTCCTGTGTTAATACCTCATTAATGTTGCATGAATGCAGGATGATTAGTCAAACAACGTCTTCGATCTCACTCGACACGTCGCCACGTGTTCTAGGTAAATTAAAGACTCTAAAAGCTTACCCTAAGGTAAAGCCGATTCTGCGACAAAAGACACTTCTTCACAACAACACATAATCCACGATGATCTCCAAATCATCCGACTCATCTCAATCCGATGGTCACAACTGCTCCACGAGCACAGAGTATCACACTCTCGGAAACTAACGGTTTTCCCCGGACTTATCCCCAGGATAGCCCAACAACATAGCTGCTCCAACAGCACAACAACAAACACTGCTCCAACAGCACAACAACAACACATACTCAACGCCTCTCAATTTTCTCAACAATCGGATCCGACGACACTTCTCGTTTTCCAAAACTAAGATTTGCATCCGAAGCTTCCTTTCGAGTTTGTTATCATTACTTAAAGATTCAGAGGTTGTTTAATGTCTTATGAATTTTCTTTACAAAATAGTATCCTTTTAGTCTTATCGCAAATCCTATCAGTTCTCGGGATCTCCTAATCCCCAAATGACACCAGAGAATGTCTCGATCCATACAACACCATAACAAGGCCCGAATCTCGTTCGTCCTATCAAACTTTCTCAAAACTCTCAAAATAAAATCGGCATGACCTGCCCGATATTCTCACTATTCAGAATCTCAGATCTCATTGCAAAAGTATAAATAACTCAACACAATCAATCAACATGTCATATATCAATATATTAAGCAATAACCACATAGCACTTAGCATATAAGGCATGCACCACACATCCTAAATTACCCAATTAGCACTTAGCATGAAGATTCAATCTCAAAAGCATTCAGTAGATGCATCATCTACATTATCAGCCGAAGCCTCAGAAAACGTTTTTCCAATCAAACACAAACAAGTGCATAAACAGTAAACAATGTCGAAAGCATCGACCCTAAGCATTAACTAGAGATTCAGTGAGAAGCCCTCACCTGTAGGTTCTCCAGAATGATCGTCTAACGCTTCCTCGCAAGCAAAGCCTTGTTCCTCGGGAAACTCTTCAAAAGCACCTTTAGAACAAAACCACAGAAATCAATCAAAATCTATCGGAAACTAAGCTATCAATACTTACTAAGGTTACACGAAGTAATCTATACTCTAAGGTACGATAATCTAGCGCGAAAGACAAGTTTTCGGAAAAGGAAATTTTCCTCCTCCTCCCCCTATAGGCTCGGCCACTTTAGGTAATTAGGAGACTCGATTTTTCTTCGATCAAACTTGGTTCCTATGCTATCATTAGCCGTAACTAAGGGTATTCTGAACTCGGAAAAATTATCGGATCAAAAACTGTCGCAGGGGTATTTTGGTCATGATTTTTAACTTAGGATTTTCAAAACTGAAATCCCAAAAATCAAATTTGACAGGGACGTCACCAACGACGTTTATGACAACTAATCCTACTAGCACTAAGCTAAGGCGATAGTTTTTAGCCTTAAAGTTGAAGCTTTACTCCAAAAATGGGTATTTAAGGCTAAAATTGATTCCGGCGGAATTCCGGTGGCATAACGGAAAATCTAATCCGGCAGAAGTGATCTTGGACACATAAGGAAGAGGTTTAGAATCAGAAATGAAATATTCAGGATAGTTTTGCAAAAACCTCAAAACTATCAGCTCAGAAAAGTCTACAGATAAGCTATGGAAAAAGCGATCGAAGGTAAGGATTAGCGACTATACCTCGAAACCTTGAAGCAGCAACTGATTGATCGACGATCAAGCAAGGATTGAACAAAATCTCTTCCTCCTTCTTCTTCTTCTTGGCCGCGGGTTTGGGTGGGGAAAATGGTGGAAAATTTGTGTTTTTCTTCCTTTCTTGGCTATATATAGAGGTTGGCAAAACGCGGTAAAATGAAAGTTTCGCGAATCTGATTTTTCCGGTGTCATTCTCCATGAATTCTAAGATAGGTTTTGGCGAAAGAATTCCAAAACTAAAATGAGGTCTCCTTGTATTTTTGGCAACTAATGCATAGTCGGTGTAAAACTATTTTACCCGATAAGTTGCTTTTTGCATCGGATGTCGGAATGGAAAACTTCCTTCTGAAGAAAGATTGAAATCATCAAGAGAAATGGGTGTACGCGTGTAGAATATTCATTTGAAGCTCTGAATAGATAAAGTCCCCATAGTCGGGTGATTCTAGGGTTTTGAAATACCAGGGTTTCAGTTTCGGCAAACTTCCGATGATTGGAATCGGACGTTCGTAGATCCTAGAGTTTCGCCTCGAAACGATTTTGATATATGGAAAAAGAGAAGTTCTAACATTTCTCTGAAGATTTTTGGAATTAACTTCCATCGTGCCTAAAAGTGAAAACTAGTTATATACTAGGGTTTCTGACCTAGGTTTAAGCGTGTAACGATCGTGCTATAACTTTTATCGACTTCGATACAATCCTGTGACTTTTCCTGAACTTTCTCCTTCATAAATTTATTTCATTTGGTAAACTCTAGTTCAGGTTTTCCTTCACGATACATCAACCCTAATCGTGAATAAGAATTTTATTCACTTGACACAAGCTTAAAAACTTGGGTCTTACAAATTACGACTAGTTTGGGGCACTTTGGTCCTAAATTAAAGCTCAAAAACTCAAAGTTAAAACATCGAAAAAAAAATTTGATGGCGATGTTCCTAACGACATTTGTAGCAACTAATCCTAAAGGCACTAAGTCGGATTGTGGCTTTTCGACATTAAAGTTTCAATATGTGCACAAAAAGGGTTTTTATACAATTTTTCAGATCTTTGACAACTCGGTCGAAATCGGCGAACAACGGCGAGTGTTCTAGGTTGTTGGGCAAGTATGGAAGGTATACCAAAAAAAAAACCGGGAAAATCGGATAGTTTTACGAAAAGCTCGCAACTTTGAGCTCAGAAAGAGATAAAGAAACGCGGTAAAAAGAATGTTCAGAGGTAAGAATCAAGCAAGTTACCTCGATGCTGTTAGGCCCTAGACTTGTCTTAGTGCCATTTATGCAAAACTTTGAATAAAATGAATTTTTAAGTTAAGTTTGAAGGTTGACAGATTCTTCCTGTCAACTTGTGTGAATTTTTAGAGGGTCTTAACGACCTCATTTAGGAAAACTTCCTTCATGAGGGTTGTAGCCCTTTAAGTTAAGAAAAGTCTCCAAGTGGTTTCGAGTTAATCCGATGTCTGTAGCTCCTGATATTCGTGATTTACTGGACAAAGGTCCAACGGTCCAGACATTGCGAACTCTAATTTAAAACTTTGGGTTAAAGCCTTGTTTAATGTATTAATTGGGCTGATTAGTGGGCTGAGGAGATCATAATCAGAATATTAAGAGGAAGCTTAGTGGGCCAAGTGTGTTTGGATTGCAAAAGAGGGAGCTATGGTTATGAAAACCCTAGCCACACTAACAAAAGGGGGGAAATCCTATTTTTTTCCCTACTGTGCAAAACAGAAAACAAAACACGTGAAACACCAAACACTACAGAGAGCCATCATCACCATCTCCTCACCATCACTGGCTGCCACCCCAGCACCCACCCAACCACCGCCGACCGCCGCCAGCAAGAGAGGAGGAGGGAGCGACTGCGAGAGAGAGTGCGACGCGAGCGAGAGAGGGAAAGGAAGAGGAACGCGTGGAGAGAACCTTGGACAGCAAGGGGAGTCGACTTTCTGAACCTTACTTCCTCTATATTCAGATCACCCTCAAGGTAAGGGCTGGTCTAGGATGGGTAGCTTCATTAGGAAATTGTTTGCCATGACTTGATATGAAAGGTTTGTGTTGGAGGGTTTTGCATGAGGGTTGGATATTGGGATTAACTTGCTGGATTCTTCTTATGATCATGTTCTTAATGGATTTGCCATGAGCTTTACTGGTTCCATATGCTATTCGTGCTTTAGTTCTTGATGCTTTGTGAAGATCTCATGCAATACTTGCTAAGTTTGACATGAAACTTAATTGTCCAACATGATGTTTGAGATGTGTTAGGTTCTGAAATCTTCTCTATGGATGATTCCACATGATTATAAAATGTTTTAGTTGCTGGAAAATGGCTTTGAAACCTTGTACTTGCATCTCCAAAATTTTAACTTAAGGCAGAAGTGACCCTGCCAGTTTTCTGCACTAGACAGCGCACTTCATGACCCGATATCACCTATTTCCGGTCTTCAGATGAAAACGTGGTAAACTAGAAAGTTGTGGGATTTTGAATTAGCTTTTCATACATGTGTATTTCGAAAATTTTAGTTGAGAAACGAGCTCTTTAGGTCGATTTTAGTGAGCGCTGTTCCTGCTGTCTTTTAAAAAAAATGGCCGAGACTCTTTTTAAGGGTTTTGGTGAAATTCTTTCTTCCGATTTATGCACCAGTTCACATGATGCTATGATTTATGGAATTGCTATGAATTATGTGTTGAGATGCATGAGATTTATATTCATGATATTTCTTAAGTAAATTATTGTGTTTATTAATTAATTGAATAAGGGGTCGCTCACCTAGCCGTAATTCCCTTTATTCATTGTGAATGTGATATTGTGCTAACATAATTGAGACAAGATTTAATAAGACTCTAGGATAACCATAGAGCCAAACTTTAAGGAGAATGAGACATAACTCGCATGCAAGTGTAATTTTAATGATGAGATTTGAGATGGACATAGGTCTAGAGTGGACTATGGGTCATGAGAACGATGGTACCTTGCACGCGAGGAAGATTTTATTGAGAACTGTGCCTCTGCGGACGCACGTGATGTGTTTTGTGGATACTGTGGATCCACGTGATTGAGGTCTTGGACGGTGAGTCCCCCTCTGAGAATTGTGGCTCTGCGGACGCACGTGATTGGCCAAGGAGTTTTGGTGGGTTGTGTGAAGTGAGGAATCCGTTAGCATTGACTAATTAAATTGAAACTTTCCATAAGAGATATGTTATATTTATAAATATATTGTTCCTTACTGTGATTTGTTATTGTTTTTCTGTTTGACCTGACCCTTTCTTGTTTGCTATGTGTTTATTTGGGGGGGAGGGTAGATGACGAGAACGACGACGATGGCACATGTCCATCGGTGGACCATGAAACTTGAGGACCAGTACGATGACGAAGCCTGGGGGACCGACACCTCTGGGATTTGGAAGATCTATGTCGGAGATGTGTGCATCATTGGGGAGGACGAGGACGGCAACATAGTGGAGAGTCAGATGATTCGGGGAGGGATCTATGACATGCCATACCCGCCAGCGAGGTTCCTTCAACCCAAGGATGAAGAATCACGAGTGTCACCGGTTAAGCACGAGGGTAGTGAAGAGTTCGTCGCTTCAGTGAACGCGGATGCTGGAACGAAGCGACGTCCTTATGGTGGTGGTGCCTGTTGGACATTCAACACGAAGGTTGGCCCAAGGCCGAGGAAGGAAGCACGGGGTTGCGAGGTTGAGGTTCCGAAGAAGGACTCTGCGGGGCAAGAGGGGCAGTGAGTGCATGGGGGTCCCAGTGAGAGCGCATATCTGTCCTTGGAACTTCATTTATTTATTTATTTTCTTAGTTTGCTAAACTTGAGGAGGCAATTGGCTATTTTATGTAACCGGATTACTTTCACAGTGGGTTTTTCCACACATGGGTGTGGCCACGACATTATTTTCTACAGTTGTTTTATGATGATGTTATTTAATGCCCGACGTTGATTATGACTTTATTTCAAGTTATCATTATTATTCCGCTGTTTATATTTATTGTTCTTTCGTCGGAGTTAGGATAAAGAAGTTTTCTAAAGACGTGATAATAAAGAGTTTTCTAAAAAGGAAAAATGAACCCTTATCAGTAAATAAAGAAGAGTAAATGAATCGGCAAAAATTATTTGCGAAATTTTGGTAATTACTTGACGCTTGAGAAATCGGGGCGTTACATTGTGGTATCAGAGCTCCGGTTGAGAAACCAGAGCACTAAGGGCTTTGGGCACACGAGTTTGAACTCGTTGCTGTTTGTTTTGACAAGTTTTTAAGTTTCCGCGGTGAGGTTGGGTAGACTTGTGTGCTAAGATGATTGCTTGGCTTGAGATTGTCTGAAGTAGTACCATTGCCGTGGTACTTGGGTTAAAGTAGTTAAATTTTACTTTTAAAAGTTTATTATTATTGTGGGCACTGACATTAGATCGTGGTTCTATTTCAAGCAGGATGCCTCCGAGACAGGACCCCACTAATGCTTAGTTGGCCCAGGCTATGGCACAACTGGCGCAAGTTGTCGCCCAGCAGGTTGTCGTTGCTACGACTCAGACGACAGCCCAGGCACAAAGGGAGGCTGAAGAGAATAATAGAAGAGCTGAAGAAGATGCTAGGAGAACTCAGCGGGCCGAGAGAGAATTGGCCCAAGACCAGATCCGTATGAGGACGGATTTCAACCGACATGCACCGCCCAAGTTTCAGGGCGAAGCTGAACCTGAGAAGGCTGATCTTTGGGTTCAGGAAACAGAGAAGATCTTTGAGGCTCTCCATACTCCGGATGCCGAGAAGGTTAACCTGGCAACCTTCATGCTGAAAGGTGATGCTGAATACTGGTGGCGAAGTGCGAAGCAGTTGATGACGGCCAACCAGGAAGCCATTAATTGGGAGTCCTTCAAGAAGGCTTTCACGGACAAATACTTCCCTGAGACAGCAAGGGAAGAGATGGAGAACAAGTTCCTCAGCTTGAGGCAAGGGGCTATGACAGTAGGAGAGTATGCTGCTCGTTTGGAAACCCTATCCAAACATTTCCGCTTTTTCCAGAATCAGGTGGATGAAGCCTACCTGTGTAACCGTTTTATGCGAGGGCTGAGGAATGAGATTGAGAAGGCTGTGAGGCCTTTGGGAATCAGAGTTTACCGACAACTGAATAAGGTGACAGTGAAGAACCGTTATCTGATGCCTCGGATAGACAACCTAATGGATCAACTTCGAGGAGCGGTGATTTTCTCGAAGATAGATCTAAAGTCAGGATACCATCAGATTCGAGTCAAGGAATCTGACATCCAGAAGACAGCGTTCAAAACTCGATACAGGAATTATGAGTACCTGGTGATGCCGTTCGGAGTTACTAATGCACCCGCAGTGTTTATGGACTACATGAACAGAGTGTTCAGACCATTTTTGGACAAGTTCGTGGTAGTGTTCATTGATGACATTTTGATCTACTCGAAGAGTAGAGAGGAGCATGAAGGGCATTTGCGCCAGGTGTTGGGCGTATTGCGGGAGAAGCAGCTGTATGCTAATGGCTCAAAGTGTGAGTTCTGGATGGAAGAGGTGAAATTCTTGGGTCATGTCATATCTAGTCAGGGTGAGGATGTAGACCCTAGCAAGATCGAGACGATTCTGTAATGGGAGCAACCCAAGACAGCAGGTGACATCAGGAGTTTTGTTGGACTCGCTGGCTATTATAGGAGATTCGTCAAGGACTACGCAAAGTTGACTTCTCCGTTGACTCAGTTGACAAAGAAGAATCAACCTTTTGCGTGGACGGAGAAATGTGAGGCTAGCTTTCAGGAGTTGAAGAAGCGATTGACTACCGCTCCGATACTAGCTTTACCCAAAGAAGGAGAACCTTATGATGTGTATTGTGATGCGTCACACAACGGGTTGGGATGCGTGATGATGCAGGACAAGAAAGCAATTGCCTATGCTTCAAGGCAGTTGAAGACTCATGAGAAGAACTACCCCACGCACGATTTGGAGTTAGCTGCTATAGTTTATGCTCTCAAGATTTGGAGACACTATCTCTATGGCAGTACGTTCACGATCTACAGTGATCATAAGAGCTTGAAGTACTTATTTGATCAAAAGGATCTGAACATGAGACAGCGAAGGTGGATGGAATTCCTACAAGACTATGAGTTCGCTCTACAGTATCATCCGGGGAAAAGTAATGTTGTAGCTGACGCTCTCAGTCGGAAGGCTATACATGTGTCCTCAATGATGGTCAAAGAGTTAGAACGGTTGGAGGCTTTCCGAGACCTGAGCTTGGACGTTATGCTCGCACCAGGAAGATTGAGTTTTGGAATGGTGACGGTGTCAAGTGGACTTTTGGAAGAGATAAAGTTTAGACAAGAGACTAATGAAGGGATAGCTGAGTGGCGAAACCTTGTGACTCAACGAAAAGCACCAGAATTTTCTATTGGAAACGACAACATTTTACGCTGCAAGGGACGAATTTGTGTGCCTAACGATGCAGAAATGAGGAAACTGATCTTGGATGAAGGGCACAAGAGTAGATTGAGTATCCATCCCGGAATGAACAAGATGTATCAGGATTTGAAACTTCACTTCTGGTGGCCTGGGATGAAGAAACAAGTCGCTGAGTATGTTTCTACATGCTTGACCTGTCAAAAGGCGAAAGTAGAGCATCAGAAACCTGCAGGGAAGCTGCAACCGTTAGATGTTCCAGAGTGGAAATGGGACAGTATTTCCATGGATTTTGTGACAGCTCTACCTTTAACTCGACGGAGATTCGATGCAATTTGGGTTGTTGTTGATTGTTTGACAAAGACCGCTCATTTTATCCCGATCAACCTGAAGTACAAGGTGGAGAAATTGGCGGAGATTTATGTGGCCGAGGTTGTGCGTCTGCATGGTATGCCGACCAGCATCGTGTCAGACAGAGATCCGAGGTTTACCTTTGCAGCAGGCCCTCGGAACTAAATTGAGATTGAGCTCTGCCTACCATCCGCAAACCGATGGACAGATAGAGAGGACAATCCAGTCGCTGGAAGATTTGCTAAGGGCTTGCGTGTTGGACCACAAAGGTAGTTGGGATGAGATGTTGCCATTGATCGAATTCACCTACAACAATAGCTTCCATGCGAGCATAGGTATGGCACCTTACGAAGCTTTGTACGGTCGGAGGTGTCGTACGCCTTTGTGCTGGCATCAAGATGGAGAAAACTTGGTGATTGGCCCGGAATTGGTACAACAGACCATCGAGGAGGTCAAGCGAATTCAAGAGAAGATGAGGACCGCGCAGAGTCGTCAAAAGAGTTACGCCGACAACCGGCGGAAGGAGCTAGAGTTTCAAGCCGGAGACCATGTCTTCTTGCGGGTTACCCCGATGACAGGTGTCGGAAGGGCAATCAAGTCCAAGAAGCTTACTCCGAAGTTTATTGGGCCGTACCAGATTACGGAGCGAGTTGGACCGATGGCGTATAGGATCGCCTTACCACCGTTCCTATCCAACATCCACGATGTTCTCCATGTGTCGCAATTGCGGAAGTACATGGCGGATGATTCGCATGTGATTGCGCCCGACGGTATTCAGTTGAAGGATGATCTGACGATAGAGATACCACCCATCAAGATCGTCGACCGAAGCATAAAGAGCCTGAGGAACAAGGAGGTGCCTTTAGTGAAGGTCGTCTGGAATCAAGCGACCGGCGACACAACTTGGGAGTTAGAGGATAAGATGCGGGGGTCACATCCCGATTAATTTGTAAACCCTTAAGTTTCGAGGGCGAAACTATTTTAAGGGGGGTGGTATTGTAAGGCCCTAGACTTGTCTTAGTGCCATTTATGCAAAACTTTGAATAAAATGAATTTTTAAGTTAAGTTTGAAGGTTGACAGATTCTTCCTGTCAAATTGTGTGAATTTTTAGAGGGTTGTTGGTCAATTCGCAAGTGTACGAATCCACCCGGTTTTAATTATCGAACCACAGGGATTGTGAGTGACTAAATTCAGCTTAAGCCTTGAGTATGAAGGTTTGTATTATTGAATAAGAGATATGTTGAAGTAGTAATAAGGAAAAGGAAAAATAAAAAGACAATTCAAAAAAATAACATGCTTTGGGTTCTTGTTCAACAAGTCAATTCAAGTACATCATTCTAAGCACATGTTCTCATGGATCTCTCCTTGATGATATAGCCTAGTTACTCACTTATTGATTCCTCACATAAGCAATTCTCTCATACTAAAAGCTAAGCCCAATTCCTTGTGTACTTAGTCATTTATATGAGGTTTTAGATCATGCAATTTCAGGCCATCAAACCCCAACCCTTCCTCTATTCCTAGTAGCAAGCATAGAAGGGGTAATCCCAAATCAGTTCCCTAATCTATAACAAACTTCCGTTCTGATTATAGAATAGTATAAAGCAAGCATGCATACAAGCTTAGATTGAAATTCAGAAAATGGGATTCAAGGGAAGAAGAAGAACATGTGGGAAAGAACTTAAGATTATAACTTAAACATGAAAAGTCTTACATGAAAACCAAAGCATAAGAAGAGAGATTAGCCAACCATGGCAAGAGCCATGCTTGGCTAAGAACCTGAATTACAAGCTTGGAAGCCTTCTCTCACTCTCCTAGATGATCCTCTACCTCTGAATGTTACAAAGTATCAAAAGATTCCAAAAGAAAATGACTAAAATCCTATTTAAAGGCAAAAATAAACGAGGCTGGGCTGTTCTGGGCGCTCAGGCGCCAATTCAGAGCGCCTGAGCGCCAATTGCATGCCCAAAACATGCTTTCTGGAGCTAATTGGCGCCTAGGCGCCCATTCCCAGCGCCTAGGCGCTTAAGCTCGCCTGAAAAGGACTTTTTGGCTTCTGAAACTCCTCTTTTCAATCCTCTTTAAGTTCTTCATCAATTCCATGCTTCTTGGCCTTCTTTCTCCTTCAGTTTCTGCTCTCCAAACCTAACCAACAAGTCAAGGAAGATTCTAGAAGCTCCAAGAGATCATTAGCACAAGAGGTCCTTCATAAAACACAACAAAACCATGCAAGTCCTATACTTTACTTAAAATGCAAGAAAACTACCTATAAAACTACTAAATTACCAAAACAAAATAAAGACTAAAGAAAAGAATAAAAATGCATGAGAATGCATGAAACACTACATGAGACACAAGAAAAAGACTCAAAACCAACAAGGAAAAACCATAAAAACATCAAATAAACCCGGGTCATCACACCACTATACTCAACGACAGCTCGCCCTCGAGCGTCACTAAGATTAGCTTGCCCTCAAGCACAAAGAATTACTCCCAACACACATGCCAAAAGAGGGATACATTTTTAGAAAACCGGGGGATCAAGTAAATGCAGTCAGTTCCAAGAGAAAGATTCAACAATCAACTTCATGCTACTCTTAGATAAAGAAGAATTAGAGTCCACTATGAGAAGCATTTAGAACTAGCATCCTAGCATGAGACAATTGTTAAGTGCACTGAGCACACAAGCAAGTTCATAGGTTCTGAGAATCATTCCCTCAAGAGCAACTAAAGTTGACAATGCATTATTCATTGAGACTTCAAAAGGGTTGTAATGTTGGCTAGGTAAAGCACATGGTAGGTGGTCCCTAAGGAAGACTAAGGTTGCACAAGATTTTAAGTGTGGTCCTTCATGAAAACCGGAGCTTAAAGCAATTGATACTTAGCAAACAAGTCTCTTTCCCCCTTTTGTTTCAGAATATTTTTCTTCTTTTTTTTGGAACTCCACCCATTCCATGGAGTTCATTTTTTTCTTTGACTTTTTTTCAATTTTTTCTTTGGGGCAAGAGACAATTGCATTTTTTTATAAACTAGCTCCATTAAGAGTTAAGAACCACAACTCCCCATTGAATCCAACCAATCATCCATCCCAAATAACAAAGGTAACAAAGAAATCTCCATAAGGCTCAAAAGGGTCAACTAGGGACAAAGATGTTATAAAACAATTTCTGAAGTACAAGAAAACCTACCAGTCTCAAGAATGCAAGTCTCCTAAAGCTACACTCAAGGAGGCATAAAATGAAACACAGAACCAAGAAGTGCAAGTGAGTCAGGATCCTCCAGGGAAATTATATAGTGAAGGGTCAAAGATGGACCCTTGTGGACTCAAATCAACTTTATCCTTACGATAACACTTAGAAGACCGAAGTCTCTCCCTCTCTTTCCCAAACATACAATCACTCCCCAAAAGAAAGCACAAAGTATCCACTTAAAAACATTTTCAAAACCAGCATCATGTGAGTGAGCAAGACTTGGGAACATGTCATTTGAGTAAAGGGTAAAAAGACCAAGGTATGAAAGACTCTATAAAAAAAATGCATGATAAAAAAGATAAACAAAATCTATAAAAGAAAAATATGCTAAAAATGCATGGACTAAAATCAGAGTAAGAAAAGAACCTCCTTCCAAGTGGTTGAGTGCTTCCAAGTTTGTATCTTTTTATTTCCTGAAACACTAAACAAAAGATAAAACGTAAAACAGAAAAAAAAAACATGGGTTGTCTCCCATTCAGCCCTAAGTTATGGTCTTAGGTAGACTATACTTCAAAATCGTAACTCAAACAAAAAATCACAAACAATCCCCGGCAACGGCGCCAAAAACTTGTTGGTCAATTCGCAAGTGTACGAATCCAACCGGTTTTAATTATCGAACCACAGGGATTGTGAGTGACTAAATTCAGCTTAAGCCTTGAGTATGAAGGTTTGTATTATTAAATAAGAGATATGCTGAAGTAGTAATAAGGAAAAGGAAAAATAAAAAGACAACTGCTCCACGAGCACAGAGTATCACACTCTCGGAAACTAACGGTTTTCCCCGGACTTATCCCCAGGATAGCCCAACAACATAGCTGCTCCAACAGCACAACAACAAACACTGCTCCAACAGCACAACAACAACACATACTCAACGCCTCTCAATTTTCTCAACAATCGGATCCGACGACACTTCTCGTTTTCCAAAACTAAGATTTGCATCCGAAGCTTCCTTTCGAGTTTGTTATCATTACTTAAAGATTCAGAGGTTGTTTAATGTCTTATGAATTTTCTTTACAAAATAGTATCCTTTTAGTCTTATCGCAAATCCTATCAGTTCTCGGGATCTCCTAATCCCCAAATGACACCAGAGAATGTCTCGATCCATACAACACCATAACAAGGCCCGAATCTCGTTCGTCCTATCAAACTTTCTCAAAACTCTCAAAATAAAATCGGCATGACCTGCCCGATATTCTCACTATTCAGAATCTCAGATCTCATTGCAAAAGTATAAATAACTCAACACAATCAATCAACATGTCATATATCAATATATTAAGCAATAACCACATAGCACTTAGCATATAAGGCATGCACCACACATCCTAAATTACCCAATTAGCACTTAGCATGAAGATTCAATCTCAAAAGCATTCAGTAGATGCATCATCTACATTATCAGCCGAAGCCTCAGAAAACGTTTTTCCAATCAAACACAAACAAGTGCATAAACAGTAAACAATGTCGAAAGCATCGACCCTAAGCATTAACTAGAGATTCAGTGAGAAGCCCTCACCTGTAGGTTCTCCAGAATGATCGTCTAACGCTTCCTCGCAAGCAAAGCCTTGTTCCTCGGGAAACTCTTCAAAAGCACCTTTAGAACAAAACCACAGAAATCAATCAAAATCTATCGGAAACTAAGCTATCAATACTTACTAAGGTTACACGAAGTAATCTATACTCTAAGGTACGATAATCTAGCGCGAAAGACAAGTTTTCGGAAAAGGAAATTTTCCTCCTCCTCCCCCTATAGGCTCGGCCACTTTAGGTAATTAGGAGACTCGATTTTTCTTCGATCAAACTTGGTTCCTATGCTATCATTAGCCGTAACTAAGGGTATTCTGAACTCGGAAAAATTATCGGATCAAAAACTGTCGCAGGGGTATTTTGGTCATGATTTTTAACTTAGGATTTTCAAAACTGAAATCCCAAAAATCAAATTTGACAGGGACGTCACCAACGACATTTATGACAACTAATCCTACTAGCACTAAGCTAAGGCGATAGTTTTTAGCCTTAAAGTTGAAGCTTTACTCCAAAAATGGGTATTTAAGGCTAAAATTGATTCCGGCGGAATTCCGGTGGCATAACGGAAAATCTAATCCGGCAGAAGTGATCTTGGGCACATAAGGAAGAGGTTTAGAATCAGAAATGAAATATTCAGAATAGTTTTGCAAAAACCTCAAAACTATCAGCTCAGAAAAGTCTACAGATAAGCTATGGAAAAAGCGATCGAAGGTAAGGATTAGCGACTATACCTCGAAACCTTGAAGCAGCAACTGATTGATCGACGATCAAGCAAGGATTGAACAAAATCTCTTCCTCCTTCTTCTTCTTCTTGGCCGCGGGTTTGGGTGGGGAAAATGGTGGAAAATTTGTGTTTTTCTTCCTTTCTTGGCTATATATAGAGGTTGGCAAAACGCGGTAAAATGAAAGTTTCGCGAATCTGATTTTTCCGGTGTCATTCTCCATGAATTCTAAGATAGGTTTTGGCGAAAGAATTCCAAAACTAAAATGAGGTCTCCTTGTATTTTTGGCAACTAATGCATAGTCGGTGTAAAACTATTTTACCCGATAAGTTGCTTTTTGCATCGGATGTCGGAATGGAAAACTTCCTTCTGAAGAAAGATTGAAATCATCAAGAGAAATGGGTGTACGCGTGTAGAATATTCATTTGAAGCTCTGAATAGATAAAGTCCCCATAGTCGGGTGATTCTAGGGTTTTGAAATACCAGGGTTTCAGTTTCGGCAAACTTCCGATGATTGGAATCGGACGTTCGTAGATCCTAGAGTTTCGCCTCGAAACGATTTTGATATATGGAAAAAGAGAAGTTCTAACATTTCTCTGAAGATTTTTGGAATTAACTTCCATCGTGCCTAAAAGTGAAAACTAGTTATATACTAGGGTTTCTGACCTAGGTTTAAGCGTGTAACGATCGTGCTATAACTTTTATCGACTTCGATACAATCCTGTGACTTTTCCTGAACTTTCTCCTTCATAAATTTATTTCATTTGGTAAACTCTAGTTCAGGTTTTCCTTCACGATACATCAACCCTAATCGTGAATAAGAATTTTATTCACTTGACACAAGCTTAAAAACTTGGGTCTTACAAATTACGACTAGTTTGGGGCACTTTGGTCCTAAATTAAAGCTCAAAAACTCAAAGTTAAAACATCGAAAAAAAAATTTGATGGCGATGTTCCTAACGACATTTGTAGCAACTAATCCTAAAGGCACTAAGTCGGATTGTGGCTTTTCGACATTAAAGTTTCAATATGTGCACAAAAAGGGTTTTTATACAATTTTTCAGATCTTTGACAACTCGGTCGAAATCGGCGAACAACGGCGAGTGTTCTAGGTTGTTGGGCAAGTATGGAAGGTATACCAAAAAAAAAACCGGGAAAATCGGATAGTTTTACGAAAAGCTCGCAACTTTGAGCTCAGAAAGAGATAAAGAAACGCGGTAAAAAGAATGTTCAGAGGTAAGAATCAAGCAAGTTACCTCGATGCTGTTAGGCCCTAGACTTGTCTTAGTGCCATTTATGCAAAACTTTGAATAAAATGAATTTTTAAGTTAAGTTTGAAGGTTGACAGATTCTTCCTGTCAACTTGTGTGAATTTTTAGAGGGTCTTAACGACCTCATTTAGGAAAACTTCCTTCATGAGGGTTGTAGCCCTTTAAGTTAAGAAAAGTCTCCAAGTGGTTTCGAGTTAATCCGATGTCTGTAGCTCCTGATATTCGTGATTTACTGGACAAAGGTCCAACGGTCCAGACATTGCGAACTCTAATTTAAAACTTTGGGTTAAAGCCTTGTTTAATGTATTAATTGGGCTGATTAGTGGGCTGAGGAGATCATAATCAGAATATTAAGAGGAAGCTTAGTGGGCCAAGTGTGTTTGGATTGCAAAAGAGGGAGCTATGGTTATGAAAACCCTAGCCACACTAACAAAAGGGGGGAAATCCTATTTTTTTCCCTACTGTGCAAAACAGAAAACAAAACACGTGAAACACCAAACACTACAGAGAGCCATCATCACCATCTCCTCACCATCACTGGCTGCCACCCCAGCACCCACCCAACCACCGCCGACCGCCGCCAGCAAGAGAGGAGGAGGGAGCGACTGCGAGAGAGAGTGCGACGCGAGCGAGAGAGGGAAAGGAAGAGGAACGCGTGGAGAGAACCTTGGACAGCAAGGGGAGTCGACTTTCTGAACCTTACTTCCTCTATATTCAGATCACCCTCAAGGTAAGGGCTGGTCTAGGATGGGTAGCTTCATTAGGAAATTGTTTGCCATGACTTGATATGAAAGGTTTGTGTTGGAGGGTTTTGCATGAGGGTTGGATATTGGGATTAACTTGCTGGATTCTTCTTATGATCATGTTCTTAATGGATTTGCCATGAGCTTTACTGGTTCCATATGCTATTCGTGCTTTAGTTCTTGATGCTTTGTGAAGATCTCATGCAATACTTGCTAAGTTTGACATGAAACTTAATTGTCCAACATGATGTTTGAGATGTGTTAGGTTCTGAAATCTTCTCTATGGATGATTCCACATGATTATAAAATGTTTTAGTTGCTGGAAAATGGCTTTGAAACCTTGTACTTGCATCTCCAAAATTTTAACTTAAGGCAGAAGTGACCCTGCCAGTTTTCTGCACTAGACAGCGCACTTCATGACCCGATATCACCTATTTCCGGTCTTCAGATGAAAACGTGGTAAACTAGAAAGTTGTGGGATTTTGAATTAGCTTTTCATACATGTGTATTTCGAAAATTTTAGTTGAGAAACGAGCTCTTTAGGTCGATTTTAGTGAGCGCTGTTCCTGCTGTCTTTTAAAAAAAATGGCCGAGACTCTTTTTAAGGGTTTTGGTGAAATTCTTTCTTCCGATTTATGCACCAGTTCACATGATGCTATGATTTATGGAATTGCTATGAATTATGTGTTGAGATGCATGAGATTTATATTCATGATATTTCTTAAGTAAATTATTGTGTTTATTAATTAATTGAATAAGGGGTCGCTCACCTAGCCGTAATTCCCTTTATTCATTGTGAATGTGATATTGTGCTAACATAATTGAGACAAGATTTAATAAGACTCTAGGATAACCATAGAGCCAAACTTTAAGGAGAATGAGACATAACTCGCATGCAAGTGTAATTTTAATGATGAGATTTGAGATGGACATAGGTCTAGAGTGGACTATGGGTCATGAGAACGATGGTACCTTGCACGCGAGGAAGATTTTATTGAGAACTGTGCCTCTGCGGACGCACGTGATGTGTTTTGTGGATACTGTGGATCCACGTGATTGAGGTCTTGGACGGTGAGTCCCCCTCTGAGAATTGTGGCTCTGCGGACGCACGTGATTGGCCAAGGAGTTTTGGTGGGTTGTGTGAAGTGAGGAATCCGTTAGCATTGACTAATTAAATTGAAACTTTCCATAAGAGATATGTTATATTTATAAATATATTGTTCCTTACTGTGATTTGTTATTGTTTTTCTGTTTGACCTGACCCTTTCTTGTTTGCTATGTGTTTATTTGGGGGGGAGGGTAGATGACGAGAACGACGACGATGGCACATGTCCATCGGTGGACCATGAAACTTGAGGACCAGTACGATGACGAAGCCTGGGGGACCGACACCTCTGGGATTTGGAAGATCTATGTCGGAGATGTGTGCATCATTGGGGAGGACGAGGACGGCAACATAGTGGAGAGTCAGATGATTCGGGGAGGGATCTATGACATGCCATACCCGCCAGCGAGGTTCCTTCAACCCAAGGATGAAGAATCACGAGTGTCACCGGTTAAGCACGAGGGTAGTGAAGAGTTCGTCGCTTCAGTGAACGCGGATGCTGGAACGAAGCGACGTCCTTATGGTGGTGGTGCCTGTTGGACATTCAACACGAAGGTTGGCCCAAGGCCGAGGAAGGAAGCACGGGGTTGCGAGGTTGAGGTTCCGAAGAAGGACTCTGCGGGGCAAGAGGGGCAGTGAGTGCATGGGGGTCCCAGTGAGAGCGCATATCTGTCCTTGGAACTTCATTTATTTATTTATTTTCTTAGTTTGCTAAACTTGAGGAGGCAATTGGCTATTTTATGTAACCGGATTACTTTCACAGTGGGTTTTTCCACACATGGGTGTGGCCACGACATTATTTTCTACAGTTGTTTTATGATGATGTTATTTAATGCCCGACGTTGATTATGACTTTATTTCAAGTTATCATTATTATTCCGCTGTTTATATTTATTGTTCTTTCGTCGGAGTTAGGATAAAGAAGTTTTCTAAAGACGTGATAATAAAGAGTTTTCTAAAAAGGAAAAATGAACCCTTATCAGTAAATAAAGAAGAGTAAATGAATCGGCGAAAATTATTTGCGAAATTTTGGTAATTACTTGACGCTTGAGAAATCGGGGCGTTACATTGTGGTATCAGAGCTCCGGTTGAGAAACCAGAGCACTAAGGGCTTTGGGCACACGAGTTTGAACTCGTTGCTGTTTGTTTTGACAAGTTTTTAAGTTTCCGCGGTGAGGTTGGGTAGACTTGTGTGCTAAGATGATTGCTTGGCTTGAGATTGTCTGAAGTAGTACCATTGCCGTGGTACTTGGGTTAAAGTAGTTAAATTTTACTTTTAAAAGTTTATTATTATTGTGGGCACTGACATTAGATCGTGGTTCTATTTCAAGCAGGATGCCTCCGAGACAGGACCCCACTAATGCTTAGTTGGCCCAGGCTATGGCACAACTGGCGCAAGTTGTCGCCCAGCAGGTTGTCGTTGCTACGACTCAGACGACAGCCCAGGCACAAAGGGAGGCTGAAGAGAATAATAGAAGAGCTGAAGAAGATGCTAGGAGAACTCAGCGGGCCGAGAGAGAATTGGCCCAAGACCAGATCCGTATGAGGACGGATTTCAACCGACATGCACCGCCCAAGTTTCAGGGCGAAGCTGAACCTGAGAAGGCTGATCTTTGGGTTCAGGAAACAGAGAAGATCTTTGAGGCTCTCCATACTCCGGATGCCGAGAAGGTTAACCTGGCAACCTTCATGCTGAAAGGTGATGCTGAATACTGGTGGCGAAGTGCGAAGCAGTTGATGACGGCCAACCAGGAAGCCATTAATTGGGAGTCCTTCAAGAAGGCTTTCACGGACAAATACTTCCCTGAGACAGCAAGGGAAGAGATGGAGAACAAGTTCCTCAGCTTGAGGCAAGGGGCTATGACAGTAGGAGAGTATGCTGCTCGTTTGGAAACCCTATCCAAACATTTCCGCTTTTTCCAGAATCAGGTGGATGAAGCCTACCTGTGTAACCGTTTTATGCGAGGGCTGAGGAATGAGATTGAGAAGGCTGTGAGGCCTTTGGGAATCAGAGTTTACCGACAACTGAATAAGGTGACAGTGAAGAACCGTTATCTGATGCCTCGGATAGACAACCTAATGGATCAACTTCGAGGAGCGGTGATTTTCTCGAAGATAGATCTAAAGTCAGGATACCATCAGATTCGAGTCAAGGAATCTGACATCCAGAAGACAGCGTTCAAAACTCGATACAGGAATTATGAGTACCTGGTGATGCCGTTCGGAGTTACTAATGCACCCGCAGTGTTTATGGACTACATGAACAGAGTGTTCAGACCATTTTTGGACAAGTTCGTGGTAGTGTTCATTGATGACATTTTGATCTACTCGAAGAGTAGAGAGGAGCATGAAGGGCATTTGCGCCAGGTGTTGGGCGTATTGCGGGAGAATCAGCTGTATGCTAATGGCTCAAAGTGTGAGTTCTGGATGGAAGAGGTGAAATTCTTGGGTCATGTCATATCTAGTCAGGGTGAGGATGTAGACCCTAGCAAGATCGAGACGATTCTGTAATGGGAGCAACCCAAGACAGCAGGTGACATCAGGAGTTTTGTTGGACTCGCTGGCTATTATAGGAGATTCGTCAAGGACTACGCAAAGTTGACTTCTCCGTTGACTCAGTTGACAAAGAAGAATCAACCTTTTGCGTGGACGGAGAAATGTGAGGCTAGTTTTCAGGAGTTGAAGAAGCGATTGACTACCGCTCCGATACTAGCTTTACCCAAAGAAGGAGAACCTTATGATGTGTATTGTGATGCGTCACACAACGGGTTGGGATGCGTGATGATGCAGGACAAGAAAGCAATTGCCTATGCTTCAAGGCAGTTGAAGACTCATGAGAAGAACTACCCCACGCACGATTTGGAGTTAGCTGCTATAGTTTATGCTCTCAAGATTTGGAGACACTATCTCTATGGCAGTACGTTCACGATCTACAGTGATCATAAGAGCTTGAAGTACTTATTTGATCAAAAGGATCTGAACATGAGACAGCGAAGGTGGATGGAATTCCTACAAGACTATGAGTTCGCTCTACAGTATCATCCGGGGAAAAGTAATGTTGTAGCTGACGCTCTCAGTCGGAAGGCTATACATGTGTCCTCAATGATGGTCAAAGAGTTAGAACGGTTGGAGGCTTTCCGAGACCTGAGCTTGGACGTTATGCTCGCACCAGGAAGATTGAGTTTTGGAATGGTGACGGTGTCAAGTGGACTTTTGGAAGAGATAAAGTTTAGACAAGAGACTAATGAAGGGATAGCTGAGTGGCGAAACCTTGTGACTCAACGAAAAGCACCAGAATTTTCTATTGGAAACGACAACATTTTACGCTGCAAGGGACGAATTTGTGTGCCTAACGATGCAGAAATGAGGAAACTGATCTTGGATGAAGGGCACAAGAGTAGATTGAGTATCCATCCCGGAATGAACAAGATGTATCAGGATTTGAAACTTCACTTCTGGTGGCCTGGGATGAAGAAACAAGTCGCTGAGTATGTTTCTACATGCTTGACCTGTCAAAAGGCGAAAGTAGAGCATCAGAAACCTGCAGGGAAGCTGCAACCGTTAGATGTTCCAGAGTGGAAATGGGACAGTATTTCCATGGATTTTGTGACAGCTCTACCTTTAACTCGACGGAGATTCGATGCAATTTGGGTTGTTGTTGATTGTTTGACAAAGACCGCTCATTTTATCCCGATCAACCTGAAGTACAAGGTGGAGAAATTGGCGGAGATTTATGTGGCCGAGGTTGTGCGTCTGCATGGTATGCCGACCAGCATCGTGTCAGACAGAGATCCGAGGTTTACCTCTCACTTTTGGGGAGCTTTGCAGCAGGCCCTCGGAACTAAATTGAGATTGAGCTCTGCCTACCATCCGCAAACCGATGGACAGATAGAGAGGACAATCCAGTCGCTGGAAGATTTGCTAAGGGCTTGCGTGTTGGACCACAAAGGTAGTTGGGATGAGATGTTGCCATTGATCGAATTCACCTACAACAATAGCTTCCATGCGAGCATAGGTATGGCACCTTACGAAGCTTTGTACGGTCGGAGGTGTCGTACGCCTTTGTGCTGGCATCAAGATGGAGAAAACTTGGTGATTGGCCCGGAATTGGTACAACAGACCATCGAGGAGGTCAAGCGAATTCAAGAGAAGATGAGGACCGCGCAGAGTCGTCAAAAGAGTTACGCCGACAACCGGCGGAAGGAGCTAGAGTTTCAAGCCGGAGACCATGTCTTCTTGCGGGTTACCCCGATGACAGGTGTCGGAAGGGCAATCAAGTCCAAGAAGCTTACTCCGAAGTTTATTGGGCCGTACCAGATTACGGAGCGAGTTGGACCGATGGCGTATAGGATCGCCTTACCACCGTTCCTATCCAACATCCACGATGTTCTCCATGTGTCGCAATTGCGGAAGTACATGGCGGATGATTCGCATGTGATTGCGCCCGACGGTATTCAGTTGAAGGATGATCTGACGATAGAGATACCACCCATCAAGATCGTCGACCGAAGCATAAAGAGCCTGAGGAACAAGGAGGTGCCTTTAGTGAAGGTCGTCTGGAATCAAGCGACCGGCGACACAACTTGGGAGTTAGAGGATAAGATGCGGGGGTCACATCCCGATTAATTTGTAAACCCTTAAGTTTCGAGGGCGAAACTATTTTAAGGGGGGTGGTATTGTAAGGCCCTAGACTTGTCTTAGTGCCATTTATGCAAAACTTTGAATAAAATGAATTTTTAAGTTAAGTTTGAAGGTTGACAGATTCTTCCTGTCAAATTGTGTGAATTTTTAGAGGGTTGTTGGTCAATTCGCAAGTGTACGAATCCACCCGGTTTTAATTATCGAACCACAGGGATTGTGAGTGACTAAATTCAGCTTAAGCCTTGAGTATGAAGGTTTGTATTATTGAATAAGAGATATGTTGAAGTAGTAATAAGGAAAAGGAAAAATAAAAAGACAATTCAAAAAAATAACATGCTTTGGGTTCTTGTTCAACAAGTCAATTCAAGTACATCATTCTAAGCACATGTTCTCATGGATCTCTCCTTGATGATATAGCCTAGTTACTCACTTATTGATTCCTCACATAAGCAATTCTCTCATACTAAAAGCTAAGCCCAATTCCTTGTGTACTTAGTCATTTATATGAGGTTTTAGATCATGCAATTTCAGGCCATCAAACCCCAACCCTTCCTCTATTCCTAGTAGCAAGCATAGAAGGGGTAATCCCAAATCAGTTCCCTAATCTATAACAAACTTCCGTTCTGATTATAGAATAGTATAAAGCAAGCATGCATACAAGCTTAGATTGAAATTCAGAAAATGGGATTCAAGGGAAGAAGAAGAACATGTGGGAAAGAACTTAAGATTATAACTTAAACATGAAAAGTCTTACATGAAAACCAAAGCATAAGAAGAGAGATTAGCCAACCATGGCAAGAGCCATGCTTGGCTAAGAACCTGAATTACAAGCTTGGAAGCCTTCTCTCACTCTCCTAGATGATCCTCTACCTCTGAATGTTACAAAGTATCAAAAGATTCCAAAAGAAAATGACTAAAATCCTATTTAAAGGCAAAAATAAACGAGGCTGGGCTGTTCTGGGCGCTCAGGCGCCAATTCAGAGCGCCTGAGCGCCAATTGCATGCCCAAAACATGCTTTCTGGAGCTAATTGGCGCCTAGGCGCCCATTCCCAGCGCCTAGGCGCTTAAGCTCGCCTGAAAAGGACTTTTTGGCTTCTGAAACTCCTCTTTTCAATCCTCTTTAAGTTCTTCATCAATTCCATGCTTCTTGGCCTTCTTTCTCCTTCAGTTTCTGCTCTCCAAACCTAACCAACAAGTCAAGGAAGATTCTAGAAGCTCCAAGAGCTCATTAGCACAAGAGGTCCTTCATAAAACACAACAAAACCATGCAAGTCCTAAACTTTACTTAAAATGCAAGAAAACTACCTATAAAACTACTAAATTACCAAAACAAAATAAAGACTAAAGATAAGAATAAAAATGCATGAGAATGCATGAAACACTACATGAGACACAAGAAAAAGACTCAAAACCAACAAGGAAAAACCATAAAAACATCAAATAAACCCGGGTCATCAAGGGTCTTAACAACCTCATCTAGGAAAACTTCCTTCATGTGAGTTGTAGCCCTTTAAGTTAAGACAATTCTCCAAGTGGTTTCGCGTTAATCCGATGTCTGTAGCTCCAGATATTCGTGATTTAATGGACAAAGGTCCAACTGTCCAGACCTTGCGAACTCTAATTTAAAACTTTGGGTTAAAGCCTTGTTTAATGTATTAATTGGGCTGATTAGTGGGCTCAGGAGATCATAATCAGAAGATTAAGAGGAAGCTTAGTGGGCCAAGTGTGTTTGGATTGCAAAAGAGGGAGCTATGGTTATGAAAACCCTAGCCACACTAACAAAAGGGGGGAAATCCTATTTTTTTTCCCTACTGTGCAAAACAGAAAACAAAACACGTGAAACACCAAACACTACAGAGAGCCATCATCACCATCTCCTCACCATCACCGGCTGCCACCCCAGCACCCACCCAACCACCGCCGGCCGCCGCCAGCAAGAGAGGAGGAGGGAGCGACTGCGAGAGAGAGTGCGACGCGAGCGAGAGAGGGAAAGGAAGAGGAACGCGTGGAGAGAACCTTGGACAGCAAGGGGAGTCGACTTTCTGAACCTTACTTCCTCTATATTCAGATCACCCTCAAGGTAAGGGCTGGTCTAGGATGGGTAGCTTCATTAGGAAATTGTTTTCCATGACTTGATATGAAAGGTTTGTGTTGGAGGGTTTTGGATGGGGGTTGGATATTGGGATTAACTTGCTGGATTCTTCTTATGATCATGTTCTTACTGGATTTGCCATGAGCCATGTGTTATTCCATATGCTATTTGTGCTTTAGTTCTTGATGCTTTGTGAAGATCCCATGCAATACTTGCTAAGTTTGACATGAAACTTAATTGTCCAACATGATGTTTGAGATGTGTTAGGTTCTGAAATCTTCTCCATGGATGATTCCACATGATTATAAAATGTTTTAGTTGCTGGAAAATGGCTTTGAAACCTTGTACTTGCATCTCCAAAATTTTAACTTAGGGCAGAAGTGACCCTGCCAGTTTTCTGCACTAGACGGCGCACTTCATGGCCCGATGAAAAAGTGTTAAACTATAAAGTTGTGGGATCTTGAGTTAGCTTTCCAGGCATGTGTATTGCGAAAATTTCGGTTGAGAAATGAGCTCTGTAGGTCGATCTTAGTGAACGCTGTTCCTGCTGTCTTTTAAAAAAAATGGCCGAGACTCTTTTTAAGGGTTTTGGTGAAATTCTTTCTTCCGATCTATGCACCAGTTCACATGATGCTATGATTAATGGAATTGCTATGAATTATGTGTTGAGATGCATGAGATTTATATTCATGATATTTCTTAAGTAAATTATTGTGTTTATTATTTAATTGAATAAGGGGTCGCACACCTAGCCGTAATTCCCTTTATTCATTGTGAATGTGATATTGTGCTAACATAGTTGAGACAAGATTTAATAAGACTCTAGGATAACCATAGAGCCAAACTTTAAAGAGAATGAGACATAACTCGCATGCAAGTGTAATTTTAATGATGAGATTTGAGATGGACATAGGTCTAGAGTGGACTATGGGCCATGAGAACGATGGTACCTTGCACGCGAGGGAGATTTTCTTGAAAACTGTGCCTCTGCGGACGCACGTGATGTGTTTTGTGGATACTGTGGATCCACGTGATTGAGGTCTTGGACGGTGAGTCCCCCTATGAGAATTGCGCCTCTGCGGACGCACGTGATTGGCCAAGGAGTTTTGGTGGGTTGTGTGAAGTGAGGAATTCGTTAGCATTGACTAATTAAATTGAACCTTTCCATAAGAGATATGTTATATTTATAAATATACTGTTCCTTACTGTGATTTGTTATTGTTTTCCAATTTGACCTGACCCTTTCTTGTTTGCTATGTGTTTATTTGGGGGGGGGTAGATGACGAGAACGACGACGATGGCACATGTCCATCGGTGGACCATGAAACTTGAGGACCAGTACGATGACGAAGCCTGGGGGACCGACACCGCTGGGATTCGGAAGATCTATGTCGGAGATGTGTGCATCATTGGGGAGGACGAGGACGGCAACATAGTGGAGAGTCAGATGATTCGGGGAGGGATCTATGACATGCCATACCTGCCAGCGAGGTTCCTTCAACCCAAGGATGAAGAATCACGAGTGTCATCGGTTAAGCACGAGGGTAGTGAAGAGTCCGTCGCTTAAGTGAACGCGGATGCTGGAACGAAGCGACGTCCTTATGGTGGTGGTGCCCGTTGGATATTCAACACGAAGGTTGGTCCAAGGCCGAGGAAGGAAGCCCGGGGTGGCGAGGTCGAGGTTCCGAAGATGGACTCTGCGGGGCAAGAGGGGCAGTGAGTGCATGGGGGTCCCAGTGAGAGCGCATATCTGTCCTTGGAACTTCATTTATTTATTTATTTTCTTATTTTGCTAAACTTGAGGAGGCAATTGGCTATCTTTTGTAACCGGATTACTTTCACAGTGGGTTTTTCCACACATGGGTGTGGCCACGACATTATTTTCTATAGTTGTTTTATGATGATGTTATTTAATGCTCGACGTTGATTATGACTTTATTTCAAGTTATCATTATTATTCCGCTGTTTATAATTATTGTCCTTTCGTCGGAGTTAGGATAAAGAAGTTTTCTGAAGACGTGATAATAAAGAGTGTTCTAAAAAGGAAAAATGAACCCTTATCAGTAAATAAAGAAGAGTAAATGAATCGGCGAAAATTATTTGCGAAATTTTGGTAATTACTTGACGCTTGTGAAATCGGGGCGTTACAGATGCCGTGAAGTAGGGACAAACAGCTCGAAGATCGGTCAAGAATCAGCGAAGTTCTTCTCTCCTTTTCTCCCCTTCAAACCCGCGGCCTCTAAGTGTAGAATGGGTAAGATATTTTGATTTTTCACTATTTATAGGAAGGTGAAATCGCGGGAAAATGAATATTTCGCAATTCCGATTTTTGTAGCACGTTCATCGGTGAATTCTAAGCGAGATTTTGGCGACAGAATTCCAGAACTCAAAACAAATCTCTTGTATTAGGGAAAAACGATCCAAAAGCGGTGGAAGTTAATTTGCCCCAAAAAACTACTTTTTGCTGTGAAGGTCGGTCGACAAAACTTCGTTCTGAAGAAAGATTGGAAACATCGAAAGAAATCTGGCAATGCGGATGGAACCTTCGTTAAAAGCTCCGAATAGAAAAAGTCTTCATTCAGTGATTGAATTTAGGGTTTTAAAGAAAAGAAATTAGCGTCGTCGGACTTCCGAGAATTGTAACCTATCGTATGTGCAGTCCAGAGTTCCGAAATGAAACACTGGTTGAAGGAAAAATAAAGAGAACTGAAGGTATGAAAAACGGTAGAAAGGGGGGGTTTGAATAACGTTTTCAGTACAAAACTTCCACCTTAAAGATTTTGACAAATCTTTCGAGAACTTAAGTGCAAAAGATAAGAGATAGAAAAGCACACAAGGATTTTATCCTGGTTCACTTGATAAATCACTCAAGCTACTCCAGTCCACCCGTTAAGGTGATTTCTTCCTTCTTAGAATGAAGGCAATCCACTAATCAGGTAAGAGTTACAACTGCACTTGAAACCTACAAGTGACTAACAGTTACACTGACTTAGCTCACACTAAGATTCACTCTCTTAGTCTTCTCTAGGATCCGATCAACCTTGATCTCCTAAAGGAACTAAACAAACTGTTTATCAAAGAATTGTTTACAAGAGATTTGCTTCTAAAAAGCTAATAGTAAACTCAATGAATTTCAGATGAAAGAAAGCTTAGAATAATTTGAATATGTCTTGAGCGTATGTATTGCTTTCTAGCCGCTTCTTTCAATCTTCAGCCTCTATATATACTTCAAGGATTAGGGTTGAGCAATGCATGGGAAATGCTACCGTTGGAGGGCAGTTCTGGAAAATCCAGCTTCTGCTGTGGCTGAGAACGTTAGGTAGGTCGTCAGGAAGGTACACTTGCTTTTGTACTTGGATAGCGACTTGACCTTTTAACCTAGGAGACTTCTGATCAGAGGAATGCTTCGTATTGGAACTTGTGAAGCCGGTTGATCAGAGTCAGAGGGAAAGCACAGATCCTCTGACCATTGTTTCTTCTGATTCTGAACTCAGAGGGAAGAACATGGCATTTAGAGTTTCTTGCTTCTGGACTTCAGAGTTTCCACTATTCAGCTTCTGGATCTTCAGAGTCTTCTACACCATCAGAACATCTGAACCTTCAGTGTTTCTTGGTTATCAGAACTTCTGGATCTTCAGAGCTTCTAGTGACTGAGTCCTCATCAGAGTTTGTATAACTTCAGAACTTCTGAAGCTTTTCCACTGTTCATACTGAACATGGTGAATGCGAAAGCGTTGCTTGGGTCACTCTTTATACACAGTGCTTCTGATTTGTGTGAGATTGAGTTGAGGTCAGAGCCTGTAAATAGCACACTCAGAAAAACACGTTAGAGTACCACAATTGTTCATATCAAAAGGTTAACTTGTAATCATCAAAACATAGAGTTGTACTACTAGATCAAAACTTGATCTTACAATCTCCCCCTTTTTGATGATGACAAAACTAAGATTTTTGATGAACAATTCTTAAACATTAAACTGAATTCACTCAGAGTTTAGAGATATAGAATAATACTTATCCTGATGTGAATAGTTTATCTTGCTCATTCTGCATTCAAGTCACTGCTTGATTCTGAGCTTAGTAAAGTCTAGATTCTGAGCTAAATAATATAAGAGTTCAGAGTGAAAAACTTATGACATAGATGAAAATCGAGTAATCAGAGCGCATAAGTAATCAGAGTCATGGACAAGGTATCAGAGTCTTGGGTATCAGAGTCAACTTATAATCACTTCAGAAGAAGTGAAATGTATTCCTTGTATTTGCCCAGTGACACATCTATGGTCATGAAGGTGGAACTCTTAAAATCTCCAAAAGAAAAATAAATCACACTAACACATCTTACACATCAAAAACTGGGTTTACTCCCCCTTTTTGTCATAAGCAAAAAGCTTGGGGTGTGAAAAACTTAGCTTGAAGTACAAGGTACTCCCCCTTAGAGAAGGTCTAAGTTTAAAGAAAATGAAAACGATGCAAGAATCAGAGTTAGGCGAAATAAATAGAAGAGTTAATGCAAGAGAAGAACGTTTACCACCGGTCAAGTGAGTAAAGAGAAGGGTCAGTTACCAAGAACTTATCCTCGAGAAACCGTAGGAGCATTAACTTTCAGAGAGAAAGTGAAGCCGATATAAAGCGTTGGAGAGAAAGGTAAGCTTCACACCTCGAACAATTTTCAGTTAAAAAAAAATGGCATCATACAACGTAGCACTAGAAGAGCTGAGGAAGAAGGCCTTTGAAGAGGACTTGTTCCTGAACATCAGGCATCCAGAGGGTACAACGACCATCTCGGAGCTAACACGGACACTGCTGGAAGAGGACCTGCGTCCAGAGTTGGAGAGAGACCTGAAGGAATTTCTTGCCTTCGTGGAGGAGGTGCAAGAACTCAGCCGGCTTGAACTCAAGCTGCTGGAAGAAAAAGAGATCTTGGAAGAGAAGCTCAAGACTTCAGAAGAGAGTCTGGAGAGGGATGAGCTAAAGGTCAGCCTCAACAACATCCAGCATGGACTGGAGCGTCTGGAGAAAGATAGGTCAGAGCAGCGCCAGGAGTGCAGAAGAATGAGGAGGGATCCTCCATTCTAGATATTATGATGTAAAGAAATATGATGTAAACATAGAAATATGATGAATAAAAAAGATTTTTGCAAACATATGTGATACAAATATATATATAGATATGCATATAGAATCACAAACGAATAAAATAGAATAAGTAAATAAAAAGAAACAGAGTTTAAATAAAACAACGTTAAATAAAAAGAAAGAAAAAGAAGAGATCCTAAAACTAAGGTTTGTCAGATCGTCGCAGAAGTTCCATTATCATTTGCTTCATCTCAATCAGCATGGATTCATGAATGTCAAGACGCTGTTCCATGATGTCGAGTCTGGATGAGCTTGTCTGAGTAGAGCTGGAAGGAACATTCTGAGCAGCTTGAGGATCTGGAATGGAAGCAGAAGCAGCAGGAGTAAACACAACTGGTGCAAGTGCTTGGCATCGAAGAGCTTCAGCCTCAGCTTCAAGTCGCTCGGCCTCAAGTCTGGCTTGTTCAGCTTGAGCTGCTGCTAGACGTGCAGCTTCTTCTGCTTGAGCCTTCTTTCTCTTGGCTTCTTCAATGGCTTCAAGAAGCTTATTTCTCTGTTCTAGTTCATGAAGAGCTACCCTTCGAGAAAACCTTTGCTTTGCAGCCTCAATGCTCTGACTTCCCTCTGCATGCAGGAGCTGCATCATAAATGGAACTTGAGCCACTAGCCAAGTGCTCAGATTGTTCCACTCATCAGCCACACTTTCAGCATTCTCACTGAGGTCAGTCTGACCGTGCACATTGCGGAGCCTCAAAGAGGCTTCATGATAAAAAATATTGATGCACTCAGAGAGAGATGTGGGTTGGAGATGAGTATAGGGAATTATGGAGAGGGTGGTTTCAGGAGAGGCTGGGTGATTGCTGCTATGAGCTTCAGAGGCACCTTGTGGAGAACCAATGTTAATCATTTGATCATTGGGGTCAGAGGTTCCAAGGTGAGGGTCTGAAGTTTCAACCAGAGGATGAGGTGATCTAACTGAGGATTGGTTAGACACTGAATGTTCGGTTTCAGGTTCTGGTTGAATAGGCTCTTGTTGGTCAGGGACAGGGTGAGCTGGTTGAGCCAAAGGGTCTGCCTCTTGTAAAGGATTAGCCAAGATAGGTTCATCTGGGTCTACTAGACGTTCAGGTCTAGGGCCAGGATATCTCCTAGGGCTTGGACAAGTTAGGTAATATTCCTATAAGGTAGACACCTTTTCTTTTCTAACCTCCATGAATTTTCTAATGGATTCAGAGTTATTGGAGGGAGAAGAATCAGCAACATTGGTTGGGAAGGATACAGGTGTAAAGGCTGTTGAAGAGTCTGTATCCGTGGTTCTGGCAGCAGGACGTTCTGATGCTCTGGGAACAGAGTGATCAGACGTTCTGGGTTGTGGTTCTGTTTGGTGTGGCTCTGGTTGTTCATGGATGATTGGTTCAGAAAGTAATGGGTCGTACGGAATGGTGAGGAGAGAGGTTGGTTCTTCTGACCTAGAGGGTTGATTCTGAAGCAAATTCCAGAGAGGTGCTTCAGTAGGGGAAGGTTGAAAGAAGGAAGATCTTGGGGAATGTGGTGGAGTGGTGGTTTGTGCGGCTGGTTGGGATTCAGGAATAGGAGTGAGGGGATTTGAGGAGTGTTTGAGCATAGCAGAAATAGGGAGTGCATCAAATAAATGCAAATCATCATCAGAAGCAAGTGCAGGCTTACTTGAATGTGCTGATGATCGAGTCACTCTGGCAGGAGGTTCACTCCTTCTGACCACTTCAGCAGCTGGTTCCACCCGAGTAGGCTTCACCACGATTCTGACCTTCTTCTGCTTCTTCTTAGGAGGACCATCCTCACTATCACTATTATCACCATCATCAGGCTTTCTCTTCGTCTTCTTGACCAGAGGGACATCAGATTCCTCAGAGGATTCTTCCAGAACCATCTTCCTCTGAGCTTTCTTCTTGGGAGGAGAAGGAAACTCTGGAGCTGGCGGCAGTCTGCTGACGAAATCATCAAGGTCAATTTCGAATCCTTGAGCCCTGAGGTCTTCAACATAGCATCTGATGGCGTCAGGATTGTCTGCCTGAGTCCACAGAGGGTAGTCATTCAGAGGCATCCTTCTTCCTCTGATCTCAGAAGATGTGTCTTCATGAGCAGGAGCAATCTTCTTCTGGACCAAACCCATCTTCTTCAGAGAGTTTGCAGTGAAGACATCACTGACAATTGTGCTCAGATCCTCTACACATCCAGCATTAACCAGATCTTGCACCAGGTTGCTTTCAATGAGAAAGTCTGAGAGCAGCCTCCCAAAAGGGATATATTTGATTGCAGACTTGATGGAGGCGGTGGTGCGAGACTTCCGGATGCATTCCTTCAAGTAGGAGAACAGGAAGTAGGGAAGGCAGATCTTCTTCTGATCTTGGATGAAGAACAACATCACCTTCTGGTTGAAGTTGATGTAGTCTGGAGAACTGCCCTTCGGTCTCTGGTTTATGCAGTGAAGCAGGATCTTGTGCCAGATCCTGAGTTTGGGGTGAAGATCCATCACCTTGTAACTCGTCTTGCCCGGTTTGAAAGTGGTGTACAGGGCCTGGTTGATTGTGTCCTTGGTGCTGGGTTTCAGCTTCGATTCCGTGAGTTGGAAACGAAACCCATAAGCAGTGTCTGCACCTAGCAGATTCACGAATGACTTCTCAGTGATGATAATCTTTCTTCCAAGAATGTGAGAGGCCACCTGAGTATCATCGCAGTCGGCGTGCTTCCAGAATTCCTTTACCAGTTTCTCATACACCGGTCCTCGAAGTCGGTTGAAGTAATTTCCCCAACCTTGAGCTTGGACTTCAGGACGAAGATCAAACCCATTTGTAGCCAGGTTGTCGAGGTCGAATCTCCATTCTGCCAGGACTTGAAGTTCCTCAGGAGCAAATACGCAGTGAACGGCACAGCCCCGTTCTGCAATTGGAACACTCTGTTCTTGAGTTTGAACTTGATCTTGAGTTGGATTCTCAGGGCCCCTTTGACCCGTTGCCAGACCAACTACCATGTGAGGGAACAGAGGTGCATCTGCAGTAGATCTTCTGGTTTGTCTCACCATTTTGAAGTGGTTGAAGGTTTGAGGTAGAAGATGAAGGTTGGAAGATGAAGTGAGATCGAGAGAGAAATCGAGAAGAGCGGTTTTGAAAAACAGAGAGATCGAGAGTAAAAACCGGAAGTGAAAGAGAACGTGTGTGTATAGTGGGTTTTATCAAATAACCGTTGTTGATTCAAAAAGCACTTTTAAGATCAACGGTTGAAAATTAAAGATAGATAGTAACAGTAAAATACACAATCACACACAGGAGAGAAGCACATCTACACGCAATCATAACAGACTGTCACACGGGCACAAGGAACTATGCATCAGAAATTCTGACACACGTGTTGTTGTCTCAGCTTCAGAGTCAGTACCAGTGGGTACACACACTCTGATTGAGTTACCTTCTGGACTAGACATCTTCTGATCAAGAAGTATCATAGTCAGAGGTTCTGATCCATCTTCACTCTGGACAAAAGTCCATGTTTAGATTTTACAGAATAAAATTAAATCTATCTTCTGCTAAGGGCTTTGTAAAGATATCTGCCCATTGATGGTCACTATCAACAAACTTCAGAAGAAGTACGCCCTTCTGTACATAATCTCTAATAAAGTGATACTTTACCTCAATGTGCTTTGCCCTTGAATGCAAGATAGGATTCTTACTCAATGAGATTGCAGCAGTGTTATCACAATAGATTGGGATATTGCTCTCAAGGATCTGATAATCCTCCAGCTGATGTTTCATCCAGAGCATCTGAGTGCTGCATATTGCTGCTGAGATATATTCTGCCTCTGCAGTTGATAGTGCAATGGTTGATTGCCTCTTGCTTGCCTCCAGCATAATCAGCATCACAGTAACCTGAAAGCTTATACTCTGATGTTTTCTTATACATCAAGCCAAGGTTAGTGGTGCCTTTCAGATACCTTAGGATCCTCTTAACAGCAGTTAAGTGGGTTTCCCTTGGATCTGATTGGAAACGAGCACATAAGTGAACACTAAATAGTATGTCTGGCCTAGATGCAGTTAAGTAGAGAAGTGAACCTATCATGCCGCGATAGAGCTTCTGACATACTTTACCACTTTTATCTTCTTTCTCCAGAATGCATGTAGGGTGCATTGGAGTCTTGGCCACTGTAGATTCCAGCATATTGAACTTCTTCAGAAGTTCTTTAGTGTACTTGCTCTGATGGATATATGTTCCTTCTGGTGTTTGATCAACTTGTATTCCCAGAAAGTACTTTAATTCTCCCATCATACTCATCTCAAATTCAGCCTGCATCATCTCGGAAAATTCTTTGCATAGAGATTGATTAGCAGAACCAATATAATATCATCAACATAAATTTGCACAATTAAGATATCATCTTTATAAGTCTTGCAAAACAGAGTTGTATCTACTTTACCCCTTACAAACTCATTCTCCAGAAGGAATGAGCTAAGTCTCTCATACCATGCTCTGGGAGCTTGCTTCAGACCGTAGAGTGATTTCTTCAATTTGAACACATGGTCTGGTTTCTTCTCATCTTCAAAACCTGGGGGTTGATGAAC